>NC_045628.1:42487196-42790227 GCF_009829155.1 Mustela erminea | reverse complement strand
ATCTTTCTTATTCCCAGAGTAGAGGAGCAATAGAAAGAGAAATGGAGTTCTTAGGGGAGGGAAAAAGGAAGCTAAAACCTTTGGAGCTCCATGAAACTCTGACACAAGAGCAGAAATCTGCTCTGAGAGTGGATGAAATACTTAAGGGGGAATCTGCATAACATATGAAAAATCATCAGTGGCATTCTACTAATAAGAATCCTAAAAATTACTCCAAAGTACACATTAATTGGGAGAGATCTTGCCTTTTGCAGATCTGCAAAGCATTCTGAGACTTCATTAAAAAAAAAAAAAAAAAAAAAAAACACACTCTGACATTAGTCACTGTCTGATGACTCAGTGCTAATTAAAAACCATCCAAGAGGGGCACCTAGGTGGCTCAGTGGGTTAAGCCTCTGCCTCAGCTCAGGTCATGATCTCAGGGTCCTGGGATCGAGCCCCGCATCCGGCTCTCTGCTCGGCAACAAGCCTGCTTCCCCCTCTCTCTCTTCCTGCCTCTCTGCCTACTTGTGATCTCTCTCTCTCTCTGTCTAATAAATAGAATCTTAAAAAAAAAAAAATCCAAGAAAAATTTTCTGGATTCTTATTACAAATAATCTTTCCAAGTTCTTCTAATGACTTCCACCATTATGAAGTTTCAGGATTTAACATCTAGGATGTGCATTTCACCGCAAGAAACTGTCTCTACCAGACAATGATGCACAAACCAAAATTTCCTCTATACACTGGCTTCTGCAAGTTTATTCTTTTGTTCATAATAAATGTTTCCATGATAATTTTTGGCCATTTTACTTATAGGAGAGATTATGCTCTGTGCAATGGACCTTAGTTGCACATGTGCTGGTCAAGTTAAATGTCCCAGACTAATGGCTTCCAAGTATATGAAAAGGCTGCTACTGACTGGCCCAGAATGTGTTTGCAGCCCCATGAATTATATACATGACACTTACAAAATTGATTACTATTCAATATGTTGACTTGGCCATTTTGTTATAGCAGCTATTTTGCATTAGGAGATAATTTAAAATCTTATTCAATGGTGCCTGGGTGGCTCAGATGGTTGTGTCTGCCTTTGGCTCAGATCATGATCCTGGGGCCCTGGGATGGAGTTCTGCATCAGACTTCTTGCTCAGTGGAGAGCCTGCTTCTCCTGCGTCTCTCTCTCTCTTTGCCTCTCATGAATAAATAAATAAAAGCTTTAAAAAAATAACCTCACTCAGTGGCTTTTTAGAAAACCAAGCTACCAAATATTTTGTCATTTTTCTTTGAGAATAGAACTAACTTGCTTAATTTGAGTACAGTGCCACAAGGCAAATTAAATACAGGTAGATAAATAATCCATCCAGGCTTTTACACTTTTTAAAAAAAATTTTTTTTTAGAGGAGATTGGGGCAGAGAGGAGAGAGAGATCCTTAAGCAGGCTCCATGGCCGGTGAGGAGGCCAACTCGGAGCTCACTCTCACAACCCTGAGATCATGATCTGAGCCAAAATCAAGAGTCAACACTTAACCGACTGAGCCACCCAGGCACCCCCAGGTTTTTACACTTTAAAAGCAGTATCACTGGGGCACCTGGGTGGCTCAGTGGGTTGAGGCCTCTGCCTTCGGCTCAGGTCATGATCCCAGGGTTCTAGGATTGAGCCCCGCCTCTGGCTCTCTACTCAGCGGGGAGCCTGCTTCCTCCTTTCTCTCTGCCTGCTTCTCTGCCTACTTGTGATCTCCGTCTGTCAAATAAATAAATAAAAATCTTTAAAAGCATTATCACTAGTGAGTGAATTTAGAAAATAATTTCCATTGTAGGAAATTTATCTAGGTGCTGAATATGTGTACATAGATTCATTGGTATGCATCAAGGTTATGATTTCCATCAATATTCCCACCAGACAAACTACCATCTAGTAATGTAAAAGTTCTAGCCAAACAAAGAGAGGTTATGGGGAAGTGTACCTAAACTGTAAAATATGACCATTGAAAAGTGGAAAATTAGTTTTATGGTTGGAAACCACTGTGTGTATGCAGTCATGACACCCATAGACAGGTTTCTGGGAAGGCAATCTCATTAGCATATTGGACCTTAGATTACTCAAGTAACAAATATCAAATCATTTTTACTGAGAAAAGTATATTTTTAAAATCTTAGTTCTTAAAATTTGAAATATGAAAATGGACTTATTCCATATCTAAAAATGGAGTATTAGAATCTCTCTTGCATGCAGCTACTTAGTAGCTAACAAATATTCAACAGTGTCAATAACTTTTCGTTCAGGATTATTTTCTCCTTAATACTATACAAAACTGCAAACCATTCTTTCGCTTACTCAGTTTCATGTAATCAGGTTTTATACTGACTGTAACAACAGGCCTCAAAACTATATTCTTGAACTAAAAACTAGAACTGGAATGAGATTCTATATGAGAATCCATTGAGAACAATCTCATATGCTATAATCATTCCAAAGATCGAGAAGAAATAACAAAAACAAAGCTACTTTTGTTGTTATTATTGTTAGTGTAACTTACATACCCATGACTTTGATTTTCTCCATCTATTTTAGTATCCCTCACCCCTTGCCTCTGGTAACCACCTATGTTCTCTATCTATGAGCTTTTTTTTTTTTTTTTAATTCTACATATAAGTGAGGTCATAAGTGGAGATATTTGCCTTTGTCTCACTTCATTTATCAAAATGCCCTCGAGATCCATCCATTTGTCACAAACGGCAAGAATTCATTTTATGGCTGTGTAGTATTCTGTTATGATGTACGTACATCCACATTTTCTTTATCCATTCATCCACCGATGGACCCTTAGGTTGTTCCTATATCTTAACTATTTTGAATAATGCTTCAGTAAACATTGGGTTGCATCTGCCCTTTCAAATTAATGTTTTCATTTTCTTTGGATAAATGTCTAGAAGTGGAATTGCTATATCATATAGTAGTTCTATTTTTAATCTTTTAAGGAATTTCTGTACTGTTGTACATAGTGGCTGGACAAATATACAGTCCAACCAACAGTGTATGTGGGTTTACATGGGTTACCTTTTCTCCACATCCTTACAAACACTTGTAATTTCCTTTCTTTTTGATAATTATAACAGTGTGAGGTGATCTCTTATTGGGATTTCGACTTGCATTTCCCTGATGATTATTGATATTGAGCATATTGTGTCTGTTGACCATATGTTTGTCTTTGTAAAAATGTTTATTCAGATCCTTTGCCCATTTTCTAATTTGCATTTTTTGCTATTAAATTATATGAGTTATATACTTTGGGTATGAAACCCTTATCAGAATTTGATTTGCAAATATTTCCTCTGTTTCTACCATTTTCTGTGATTTTTGACATCAGGATTAGAGTTAAAGCGGAAAACTTAAAACTGTCATTTTATTCCAATTATTTTTTAAATTAACCTATAATGTATTATTTGCTTCAGGGATACAGGCCTGTGAATCATCAGTCTTACACAATTCACAGCACTCATCATAGCACATACCCTCCCCAATGTCTATAACCCAGCCACCCTATTCCTCCTCCTGCACCCTCCCAGCAACCTTCTATTTGTTTCCAGAGATTAAGAGTCTCTTATGGTTTGTTTTCCTCCCCAGTCCCATTTTGTTTCATTTATTCCCTCCTTAACCCCACAACCCCCCTCTTTACCTCTCAAATTCCTCATATCAGTGAGATCATATAATAATTGTCTTTCTCTGACTGACTTATTTCACTTAACATAATACCCTCTAGTTTCATCCATGTTGTTGCAAACGGCAAGATTTCAGGGGGGTTGATGGCTGCATAGTATTCCATTTTGTATATATATATATATATATATATATATATATATATATATATAAATAGATGAATGGATAAAGATAGTGAATGGATAATGGATAATATTCCATTTTACATACATACATATATATATATATAAAATAGATGAATGGATAAAGAAGATATGGTATACATATATATATGATATGGTGTACACATATATATATGTATACATATATATATATGATATGGTGTACATATATATATATGTACACCATATCTTCTTTATCCATTCATCTATTGTGGACATTGATGCTATAAACATTTGGGTGCATGTGCCCCTTCAGATCACTACACTTGTATCCTTAGGGTAAATACCCAATACTGCAATTGCTGGGTCATAGGGTAGCTCTATTTTCAACTTTTTGAGGAACCTCCACACTGTTTTCCAGAGTGGTTGCACCAGCTTGCATTCCCACCAACAGTGTAAGAGGGTTCCCCTTTCTCCACATCCTCACCAACATCTGTCATTTCCTGGCTGGTTAATTTTAGCCATTCTGACTGGGGTGAGATGGTACCTCTCTGTGGTTTCGATTTGTATATCCCTGATGCTGAGTGACGTGGAGCACTTTTTCATGTGTCTGTGGGCCATCTGGGTGTCGTCTTTACAGAAATGTCTGTTCATGTCTTCTGCCCATTTCTTGATTGGATTATTTGTTCTTTGGGTGTTGAGTTTGATAAGTTTTTTATAGATTTTGGATACTAGCTCTTTACCTGATATGTCATTTGCGAATATCTTCTCCCATTCTGTTGGCTGTCTTTTGGTTTTGTTGACTGTTTCCTTTGCTGTGCAAAAGCTTTTGATCTTGACGAAGGGCTTTACTTCTCTTACCTTGGTGATGTTTCTAGGAAGAAGTTGTTGTGGCTTAGGTTGAAGAGATTGCTGCCCGTGTTCTCCTCAAGAATTTTTATGGAATCCTGTCTCACTTTGAGGTCTTTCATCCATTTTGAGTCTATTCTTATGTGTAGTGTGAAGAAATGGTCCAGTTTCATTCTTCTGCATGTGGCTGTCCAATTTTCCCAGCACCATTTGTTGAGAGACTGTCTCTTTTCCATTGGGCATTCTTTCCTGCTTTCTCAGAGATTAGTTTACCATAGTTACTCCAGTTATTTTTGAATAATTAGTAATTTTACCCAGAGATTGTATCAGGAAATTTTAGAAAGAATTTTGAAGCATGACGGAGATAAACAATGCAAAAATTCAGAAATGATAGAGGAGAGGTTAAGCTAGTGAAATATCAAAGTAGTGATCAGTAAACATTTACTGGGCACACAGCAAAAAGGTCATGAACTGAGCACCCTCAAGCCAAAACATGGAATAAGCTTAGGATGAATATTGTTATATAGACAGTATATATATATATATACATATATATATGTATATACATATATATATTTAATGAGAAGGTAGTGACTGTTTATCTTCATGGCTATTAGTTATACTGTTAGAATTCTCTTAAGTGATAGGAATTATTTAATGGTTGCCTCATATCAAATTTGGGAAACAATGTAAGTTTTCCAGAGGTATAAGCAAGAAACGACCCAAGTCAAGTTAGTCTTGCAAAATACATTAAATTAAACTTTGCTTGTTGTACTGAACTGCTTTTATCTGTTCAGGAAATTTTTAAGGCTTGTCTCTGTTTTTTATTTTAATAGCACACAAAAAGGGATGACCGTTTACTCTATATTGAAATGAATATAAAAACATTTCAGTGGGGCAACAAATCTTTTGATATTGCCCTAGTGAGTTCCATATTTGGAGTTCACAAGAGACTTTAGAGAGAGAAATTTTTAAGCAGATACAGTGGTTTCCTGCTGATTTTACATTTATTATTATTATTTTTTGATAATAAATGTTGCCATAAAGCTCTTGTGGAAAGGATTTGAGAAGAGCTCCAAATGCATTCACAAATAAGAGAAAGTAAACAGGATAGGTATATTTTATGCAAATTAAGCTATTAATATGGAAATCAGAGTGAAATAGAAAAGCTCTTTCAGCAGAAAATCACAATTTTTATGAACATTCAAAGAATGCATCTACTTTCCTTTGAAATACTATGTATCCCAAACATGTTAAATGGGTTGATATCAAAAGCTTTCTTATATTTTTTTTTCAGAGTTAGGAAATAACAAGTTTTTTATTCTTTATTTAACCAAAATTCTAGCCATATTCCAAAAATTCATGTGATAACTGATATTTTGAAATATGAAACCTTTGTGGTTTTGTTCTCCTGATAATATAACTATGCAATATATATAACCACAGCAGGGCCTGAATTCAGCTTTAACTGATAAGTGAGACTTCTGCCACATGTCTGCAATAAAAAATATCTTTTCCTGCTGTTTTGTGAACTATGATACTAATCTATTATATTCGTACACTAGCATTTGGTCTGAAATGTTCCTGTTAACTGGGACTGCTGACTTCTGAAGTAAGAGTTATTTGCTCATGTGTTCTGTATTTATGGGAATGAACTCTTCTTCAGAAGTATATTGTAAGAGTAACACATGCTCTGGTTTATGGAAGTGTCCTCTTGGGAAAGTTGGTTTTGTTGTTGTTTTGTTTTGTTATGTTTTGGTTTTCCTTTTGTGAGTTTTCTATGTATATAAGCAATTTAAGACCAAGTTAACCATTAACAGCTTGGTTAGGGGATCTCAACCTGATTGGGTAGTGGAATTTAAACTCTATCCCACAGTGTATGTACATGGTTCAAACTGGTTCTGAGTGAATGGTTCTGTTATTCACTCATAATTTGGGGTAGATGACCTGCCCTTATACTGAGTCTCTGCAGTTGTGCAGAGTTTGTATTTCTAGTTCGATAAATGTAACAAAGTTTTCTCTTCATTTTATATAACAAATTTATTTTTAGCACCTTGATTCTCTGGGGTTTATAGCCAATGAAAAATTAACCTCTAAGGATAGATACAGTCCTCCAACTGTACGAACCATGTTTGACTTCTACTCGTGATTACTCTCTGACTGTAAGATTTTCCTTCATTTCTGCAATGTCTTTCCTAAAACTATGCTTATTTTAAATGTTAATTATGTGCAGCTCTAAGTAATTTTAAACAAATAGAAATATAATAGACAATATTGGTAGTTTCCAACATACATGTGATTCCATCCAGAATAAGTTGTCACTTCTTTATTTTTAGGATTTTCGGTTTCCTTTTCACAGTGTTGTCAGGATAGCAGTTTGGAATTTATTTTTTGTGTTGTAGGATTGAGCAAGTAAGTCAATACACTGATGTTTGGAGCCAAAATTCTTAATATAAGAGAACAGAGAGGCAAAGGCAAGGAATGGCAGAAAATTGGAATTTGATTAATAGTATGCAATTATAATTACATAATCAATAATGGACAAACTAATATCTTGCACTGCCTCTTTATGTGAAGACACAATGTCATAAATACTGTATTTCTGTCAAAATGAACGTGAACTTACTCATGATAAGATATTAGGCAAAGCGAAACTAAAGGAAAATTTATAAAACAAGTGAAGTTTATAAAACTTTGCTCTTCAAATGAAAATTTGAAAATGTAATGTCACAAAAGATAAAGAACATTGAAGAACTTTTCCAAATTAAAACTTTTTAAAAAAGTAAAGTAAAGGCAATGAGTGATTTCAACCAGAGGAAATACATATACATATTGCAAGGTCTTAAAACTGTAGAACTTAAAAGATAAATGGAAGCAACTAAAGTAAGCAATAATGATTATATAAAGGGATCATCAACAGGTAAAGTTTTTATTAAAACAAAAACAGAGAAGATTGAAATTACCTTGGAAAAATTATATCATGTCCTAACTTGAATTTTGTATCCAGGTAATCTGCCATTTAATAGTGCAGGCAAACTTTTGAAAAATGCCAGTTAGATTACTCACCAGCCTTTTCTAAAGAAATGTGTGAAGCGTGTAGTTTAACAAAAAGACAATTAATTATGAAAGAGGGAAATAAAGCAATAGTGAGAAAGATACAGGTACAATTTGTTGTCTATAATATTAATTATAAAATATAAGGTAACTAATTTGGCAGCAGGAAGATTACAGACAAGTTGGAAGTAAAATGCAGTGTAGCATTTAGGAAATACATAGTTTGAAATTAAAAATCCAAAAATAATATTATAAAATAAGAAACTGCATATTACTTTGTAAAGTCATTGAAGATAAAACAAAGTAAATTTAAGAATAATAATCTGACAGAATTAGAGATAACAAATTAAAAAGGTGGTTTTTGTAAAGCTTATTAAAATGAAGAGAATTTGCGGCCTATAGTGAGTAAGTTTTTAAAGTCAGTAACCTAGAGACTTAAAATAGCAATTTATTATCAAACTCATATTTCCAAGTGTTTATGGACTGGCTAAGCTGTCCTTGCTGTTTTATGTTGTTACAACATTTGGCAGGTGAGACTTGAATCTTCTATAGGAATTTCCACTAATATGTCTCTCTTAATGTGGTCTTTCATGTAGCTACCTCGGGGTTCCTCACAGAAAGGTGGCCATAAGGGGATTAGATTTTTTCCTGATGACTTGTTTCCTCAGGAAAAGCAGTCTAAGAGCTATGAAGGTAAGTTCCAGGCTCTGAAGACTCAGGCCAAGACACTAGCAAAGAGTTACTTCTACTATACTCTTGGTTAGAACACTCAGTAGCATATTAAGAGTAAAGGGAATTGGAAATCTCTCTTCACAAGAAAAGTGCCAGAGTTTGTGGCCCTCACTGATCTAGCAAAGCCACTTTTTGAGGTTGTATTATTTGACTTTTTTTTTTTTTTTATAGAAGCTTTGGATGCTTTCCTTTCTTACATTTTTTGACACCGTGTCTTTTTAACATTCTTTTTATTGCTTTGGCTGCTCCTTCTCTGTCCCTTTGGCTGATTGCTCTACTTTACCAAACACACAGATTTTAGTGTTCAGAGGTTGTCTTGAAGTCCCTTTATTTACCTTCTGCATCTTTTAACTTGACTTTTACAGGCTTGTGTTTTAATTAACACCGGTTTATTTTATATATTGTTTTCAAATAACGATCTTCAGTCTGAACTTCTCCCTTCAACTTGAGTCTCATTCAGGTTATTGCATAGTTGTTTTTTTTTTTTTTATTTTAAATGAAATTATTCAGTTTTTTATTTGCATTTCCTTGGCTAGTACTGATAGAACATATTTTTATATGACAATTGGCTATATATATTATCTTTTTTTTTCTTTTTTTTTTATTTCCAGCATAACAGTATTCATTATTTTTGTGGAGCATAACAAATAGCATGGAGGTTATTGCATAGTTTTATTTGCACCTTTATCTCCCACCGACATCTCAAGTTTACCATGTCCAAAATGGAACTGTCAAAATACTCTTCATTCTTCCCCACTACATTTCTCAGTTACTCCTCCTTGAGGGCGGTGGAGTTGGGGAGGGGGAGGGCGGGGAGAAAGAAAGAAAAGAAAACAAAATAAATATCAATAGCTATACCACTACAAATAAGTTTTCTAACCATATGCAGTTTTCAAGCTATAACCTCGATCTGTTGTTCTTTATCCAACCCTTTCCTTTGGTGTCACAAAGAAGCCATCTCTAAACTCTGTCAGTTCTACCTCTGAGAACAAATATTGTATCTGGTCTTTTTCTTCTACTCTTCCAAGTTATATTGGTTTGCTGGCCTGTAAAATACTCCTTTTGTATATAATTTTTTTTTTTTTGGTTGTTCACTACACAAAAGGCAAAGTGACATTTCAAAATATAAATAAGATAATATTTACCTTGAACCTTCCTAACTTTCCTATTTTGGATCTATTTAAAAAACATGTATTTGATACTTCGATAGAAATCTCAGGTATCACCACCAGTGTTTTTAATAAAAAATGTATTTCTACTAGTATTTTGTAATTCACGCCACAATATTATACTAAAATTAGCAGAGATAATTTTCCCAGTGAATATTTTAGTCATATATAATTGTATTTAAATGTTACAGCTTTTCCTTGTTGTTAATCTCTCCTCCCACTCTCTGCCCTCAGCAGTTATTTATAGGCGATCCCCATTTGTTTGCCTTTTCAGAATGTACATAAATAGAACTAGACAGCATTATTTTTGGACCATTACATGTTACATGTACCATTAATACATTCCTTTGTATCCCTGAGTAGAATCTAATTGTAAGGAGTACCATAGCTATTCATTTATCAGCTGATGGGCATTTCCAGGTTTGGTAAATAGGAATAAAAGTGATGTAAATATTCACAGCCAGTTTTTGTTGTGAACAACTGTTTCATTTCTCTTGTTGGATATGGTCAGTTGTACATGAAGTGCATTTTTTTTAAACGATTTTATTTATTTGACAAACAGAGATCACAAGTAGGCAGAGGCAGGCAAAGAGAGGGAGAGAGGGAGGCAGGCTCCCTATTGAGCAGAGAGCCTGATGCGGGGCTCAATCCCAGGACCCTGAGATCATGACCTGAGCTGAAGGCAAAGGCTTAACCCACTGAGCCACCCAGGTCCCCCATGAAGTGCATTTTTAAATTTTTGAATAATCTACCAAGATGTTTTGCAAAGTGGATCAGTCATTCGCATTCTAATCAAGGAGTCTTGAGAATTCCAGATACTCCACATTCTTGACAATGATAGGTATTGTCACTTCTTTGGGTAAATTTTATTGATTCTAATAGGGATGTACTGCTATTTCTCTGTGGCTCTAAAATATATTTTCCTCATGGCTGATGTTGTTGCCTTGATTTACCATATGTAAATCTTTTTCAAGGGTCCAAGTCTTTGCCCACTTTACAAATTGAATTGTCTTCCTCTTTTTTTTCTTAAGCTATGAGAGTAATTAATGCATTATTGATACTATTTCTATATCAAATATTTGTTAAATATTTTTTCCTCATGGCTGATGTTGTTGCCTTGAATTACCATATGTAAATCTTTTTCAAGGGTCCAAGTCTTTGCCCATTTTACAAATTGAATTGTCTTCCTCTTTTTTTTCTTAAGCTATGAGAGTAATTAATGCATTATTGATACTATTTCTATATCAAATATTTGTTAAATATTTTTTCCCAATCTGTAGCTCATCCTTTCATCTTCTTAAAGAGTCTTTTGAAGACCAATACTGTTAATTTTGTTCAAATTTAATTTATTAGGGTATTTTCTTTCCTTCATTCTTTTTGTGTCCTTATGCAAAATATCTTGACAAATCCAGGAGAGCAAAAAAAAATTTTTCTAGTTTCTTCCTTCTAGACATCTTACAGTTTTAGAATTTATATTTAAGTCTGTAATTTATTTCTACCTAAAATTTTGCAGATGATAAAGATATGGTTCAAGTTTCTTTTTTCCTTTTCTTTACCTTTTTTGCACATATGGATATCTGATTGTCTCAGCACCATTTGTTTAAAAAAAGAGCATTCATCTATTGAGCTGTCTTTATAACTTTGTGGAAAAACAATTGACCATAAACAAATGATTCTATTTCAAGACTCATGTTTTTTCAGTGATTTGTATGTCTACCCTTTCATCTGTGCTACACTGTGCTATGTTTAGTAGAAGCTTTATAGCGATTCTTGAAATCAGATAGTGTGAGCCTTCCAACTTTGTTCTTTGTTTTTAAAATTTGTTTTGGCTATTGAAGTACTTTCCTTTTCTATACGAAATTTAACAATCACTTGTCAGGTTTTTCAAAATGTCCTACTGGGCTTGTTGTTGAAACTGTACTGAATCTATAAATAAATTTGAAAGAAGTACTATCTTAACAGTATTGAATCTTTAAATCTATGAATGTTGTTTCTTTCCATTTGTTTGTCTTCTTTAACTTCTATTATCAATAGTTTGTGATTTTATGTATACAAATATTGCATTTATTTTATTAGAGTTATATGTATATATTTCAACTTTTTCAGTGAATGTATTTTTTAATTTTTTTTTCTTTTTTAAAATTTTATTTTATTTTATTTTATTTTCAGTGATCCATAATTCATTGTTTATGCACCACACCCAGTGCTCCATGCAATACGTGCTTTCCTTAATACCTGCTACCCGGCTCTCCCAACCCCACCCTCCCCGCAAAACCCTCAGTTTTTTTCTGAGTTCACAGTCTCTATTAATCCCTCCTTTCAGTTTTTGTTTTATTCTAATTTTAGTTTCCAATTGCTAGTATAAATATAATTAATTTTTTATGTTTGACTTTGTAACCTACATCTTTGCTTACTTAGTTTTTAGTTCTACTATCTTTTTTTCTCTTTTTTTTTCAGATTTAGGATTTTTCTATGCAGGCAATCTTGTCATGTGCAAATAATTTTTTTTTTCCTTTCTATATCATTTCTTCTTCTTTCATTATTGTTCTAGCTAGGGTCTTCTGCATGGAGTTTTGTTGAGATGATAAAAGTAGAAAAATTTGCCCTGGTGTCGAAAATGAATTCATTTAGTCTTTACCATCGGATATAACATTACCTGTAATTTTTTCATAGATTTATTTTTTCCTATTAGCAAAGTCACACTCATTACCAGTTTTCTCAGGGTTTTTATGTGACTGCATGTTAAATTATGTCAAGTGCTTTTTCTGCATCTAGTTAAATTGCTATATGGTTTTCCTACTCAGGACTCTACCTATGTAAGGGACATTTATGTGGGATAATCTTTTAACAGAGTGAAAGGAAGGCATCTTTTCTTCAGTCCAACCAACATTTTTTTCCTGAAATTCCTTTGTGGAAACTTCTTTGAATTTTACATGTTTTTATATCTTACCACAATTGAGATATAAAAATCTGTGGGGGGAAAAAGTCAATGTCACCGACTCATAGGATATATCCTTACCAATTACACCATATACATTGTTCTATTCTAAAAATATTCTATGCATCTGGCTTGCTCCTCAGAAGGCTTTCTTTTGTTCATACTCTAAGAACCAAAAGTACTCCAACTGATATATTTCCCCATCATTTCTTCAGTGCTCCACAAGTGCTTCCCTTCCTTCCTTCCTCCTTAGAAACATCTAGGTGCATCTCTACAATAAATTTAAACTTTCATTTGACAATGTATAAGGCCTTTGCAGGCATGTGAAACTCTTCATTGTACATGAACCCCTTAGCTGCACTGTGCGTAATTCCTTTACCAAACATGTACTAAGAACTCATGGTAAATACTCTCAGAAAAATAAAATAGAAGAAAACTTCCTCAATTTGACAGAGGACATTGACAGGCAGTATAATATGCTTTTGTGAAAGACAATAATGTCAGTTCTTACTACATGTATTTAATTTTTCCTAGGTGCCCCTAGCTAGTGCAATGAAATAAGAAAAGGATGAATTAAAAATAATTAAGCATGAATATCTATGTGCAAATGTTAATAAAACTAGAGAACAGTTGTTAGATATAGTAAGTAAGTTTGAAAGATTCCACGATAAAAAGACTATCTTTATCTTTATAAATAGGTAGATAGAGAGATAGACAGATACACAGTCTTTTATATACTAATAAGGAACAGTTGGAAAATGAAATTAAACTTGTTATTTTCAAGCCTTAGTGAGAAATTCTTAGAAATAAATTGAATAATTTATTCAAATTACACAAAGCTAATACACTGGAAACCACAAAATGTTTTTGTACTGTTAAAAATATCAATTTTCTCTGAAAATTATCTGCAGATTAACCACAATTACAGTCAAGACCCTAACAGCGTTTCTTATATAGGAATTGGCAAGCTATTTCTAAAATTACATAAAAATGTAAAGAATGTAGAATAGTCAAGATAATTTTGACGGAAAATTAGGGGACTTATATGACCTAATCTCATGATTTACTGTAAAACTAATACAATATAGACAGTGTGGAATTGGCATGAAGATAACCTAGAGATAGGGGCCAGCTGGGTGGCTCAGTCAGTTAAGTGTTCAACTCTTGGTTTTGGCTCAGGTCATGATCTCATAGAGGTCATGATTGTAAGAATGAGTCCTGGATTGGGCTCTGTGCTCAGCAGGGAATCTGTTTGAGATTCTCTCCCTCTGCCCCTCCGACCACTCATGATGCACACACGTGTATGTGCGTGTACTCTCTCTCTCTCTAAAATGAATGATTCTTTTTAAAAAAGGTAACATAGTGATAAATGGAACAGAACAAAGAATTCATAAATAGATTTTAGACAAGGTGATTTTAGACAAACATGCCAAGTTAATTCATGAGGAAATAATAGTTTTTCAAGCAAATTATACTGAAGTAATTGGGTATCCATATGGAAAATAATGAACCTCAAACTTTTACTCAAACAGATCATTATGGTTACCTTAAAATGGACCACAGGCTTCAATGTAAAAGCTAAACCTAGGGTATTTTTAGTAGAAAATAAAGAAGATTATTATGATCTCAGGTTAAGCAAATATGGATTACAAAAAAAAAAAAACTTTAAAGAAAGATGATACATTGCATTTTACCAAAAAACTAAAATTTTCTACTCTTAAAAAGATACCATTAATCTTTTTTATGTTGCATGTTGCTTTTTGGTATCAGCCTGACTCTTTGCCCAGTGTAATAGTTCTGATGATGTTTATTATTTATTGGTGAATACATCTTCATTAAGAGTTTTTGAAAAACTCATCAAATGTAATTAGTTTTCCTCATAACCTATTTGGAATTATTTCTAATAAAATGATTAAAAAAAGATACCACTGAGAAAATAAGGACACAATCATGATATGGGACAAAATATACATGCTAAATATGTATCAAAGAACTTACATCAAGAGAATATAAAGAGATACATCTCTATAAGACAAAAATATATATCTAAGTATATATCTATCTAAAATATATATCTATCTTAGATATAAAAAATATATATCATATATTCTTATAAGTTCTTGTATCTTATATCTTATATAAGTATCTTATATCTTATAAGTTCTTATATATAAGAACTTATATCAAGAGTATATAAAGAGAACTACAGCTCTATAAGACAAAAATATATATCTAAGTATATATCTATCAAAAATATATATCTATCTATCTTAGATATAAAATATGTATCTAAGAAGTACTTAAGAGTATCAGTAAAGGCACAGTCTTCTCAAAGTGTTTTTTAATTCATGGCTTTATTTTAGTTATATTTCAGCTAGTATCATTTTACTATTTGCTAGTTCAGGAAGGATAAATGATGTTTGAAAGTAATTCTTATGTACAGTTTTGACTGAGAAATAAAGTGGACATTTTCCTTTTTTTGTTACCTGATTTTTTTTCCTTATTAATGCTTATATCTTTTGGAGCAATTTATTTTTAATAAATATGAGTTAGGTCTGTAGCTCTTAAAAAGTTTAATACATCTAACAAAATGTCATAAATACACTTTACTGAGGGTAAGTTTTTTAAATGAGTAATAAAATGAAAGTGAATTTTTAGAACCTCAAAGGGAAATGTATGACAGCAATTTGCAGTGAAGTTTTTAGTAAATGTTTAGCACAATGGAGTAGATACAAAGTGCCATACTATTAATTTGTGTAGCTTATCATATGTTGTAACATGATTAATAAAATTTTAGGAAAACTTGTTAAGGAATTGGGCTTTAACCTGAAGTATAGCTATAGCAGTAAGTACGTGTGTTAAAATGTTCATGTGTTGGGGCGCCTGGGTGGCTCAATGGGTTAAGTCTCTTCCTTAAGCTCAGGTCATGATCTCAGGGTCCTGAGATCGAGCCCCACATTGGGCTCAGCAGGGAGACTTCTTCCCCCTCTCTGCCTGTTGCTCTGCCTACTTGTGATCTCTGTTTTTCAAATAAATAAATAAAATCTTTTAAAAAAAATGTTCATGTGTTAAAATAGATCATACATTAGTAAAATTCTGTTCTGGTCCAAATGTTCTCAATCAGAATGCCTTAATATCTGGAAAGTCAGACTGAGTTGGGCCAGCTTAAAAAAAATACAGTGCCATTTGTCAAATTATATACAAAGAAAAATTTGGCTATTGGATCAGAGAGCACTTTAGGAAAATAGTTCTCAGATTCTTTTGATGGCGCCATGTCACCCTTGGCCCACAAGAAGGACAATCAGCCTGGTATAGTGTTAATGCTTCATTCCTTTATTTTGTCAACTTCCTTAGCTTATATGTGGCAGGGTGACCAATAAGGGGCCAAGCAATGGGGAGAGCCAATGAGAGTCCTGTTACTATGCTGATTAAATTGGAAACAGCCAATGACTATATCCTCCTTTAGACAGGCTTCACCACAACGTTCCTTGTTTACTTGCAGCATATTTTGCTGGCAGTGAGCCAAGCACCATCTTGTAATGGTGGGGAATTTCCCGGCCGGAGGCGGTCCCCGACATCGCCACATTGGTAACATTCTTTTTAATGATCCTCTCCCTTATTTCAAGCCATTAAGATATAAACCTTACAATTAAATGTTAATTATATGCCTTATATTTGATGGAAATTGGGAAGAGGTTGTAATCACATTACCTGTCCCAATTTATACTTTATGTGGGTATTCACCTTTCTATTTAAGATGACAAATTTGTTAGTGTAGACAAGATACTACTCTTCACTTGCTGTTTTAATGGTTACCACATCTTACCCTAACCCAGAGATAATGGTATATAGCTCAGGGCCATGTTTCTAGCTCCATCTCCAACCCAAAGTCTATTTCACTGGATGGAAGGACAGCCCAAGACTATTATTATTTACTTTAGGGTTCTTGGAGAGGATGAAGACCAATATGGGATATTTACCTAGAAATTGTTTTTGTAGTCCTACATTTGAAACATTTTCTGTGCATATGTACATACACATACTCCCAACACATACGTACACACAGACAAACCTATACTGTATCTCCTTGTACTAGTAAGTACATATTTTTTTCCAGGCAAATAATCCTGAGTTTTTAGTCCAGAGTACTACTGAAGTAAAGGCGAAAAACAAGAATGAGCTGGTCTCCTAGAAACCTTCTTTTTGGATGGTATATAAATATCTTGATTCTTTAAAAACACCCAGGTCCTACAAGCAAAAAGCCAATAAAAATTACAATGACCACAGCTGCTCCAGAAAATTCTTTTTTTCGAATAAATTTAACCAGTAAGTGACTTTACCAATAACCTTTTATCTTATTAGCAATTGATAGTATTAGATTTTCATTTAATCGGATCAATAATTAAATAGAATCTGTATTCAGTTGTTTCTTTCCAGTTGGGCATAAAATACATAATTTAAAAAATGACTGACAGTTTAGGGGCCAAAGCTCTAAAGATACATGTCATCTCATATACAGAACATCATCATTGTATTTTCTTTTATGTGTCCTGTGATTTTGGTTACTTTATCAACAAGAATGTTCTATGAGAAAAGATGGTCAGTGACGCTTTAAATGTCTTTATTATACAGCATATCAACACACATTATTAGTGCCACTCACCTTCTGATAGAGGTAAATCTCTTATTAAATGGCAATTTTATTTTACTGTTGTGTTTAAACCAATGAAATGTGGACTAGTAGAAGGGAAATAATGTCAAATGTGAAGATGCTTTCATCACCTAGTAGTTGAACAGAAAACAGGAAAATGATCCTGAATTTATGAACAGGGATTACAATGGGGACCTGAGATGTTTACAGATTCACAGACTTTTCAGCTTCTGCACCATTAGCAGCCTTCTGAGAACTTAAATGTTCTAAGTCTCTTCATTGTGAGAGACTGGAAATGGCAATATCATCTGTGGGTGTGTGTTTTAGAAAATATTAGCAAGTCAGGGCAAAGACAGTAGGATTCAGTAAGTCCATTTATTTTTGTGAAGAACATGATAATCATGGGGCTGGTATTGTGGAAAGAAAGACTGTTGACATACAGACATACTATATCCACATTTGAATTTTCTCTGCATTTTTAAGTTTCTAAAATTATTAACCTTTATTAATCTAGCATATAGATTCTTTATAAACCTGCAGGAAATGTGAATTTCTGAATCTTTGGGGAGAAATTCTGTGTATGTGGAATGCAAACAATAACAATAATACAGTCTCACTCTCAATAGTGAATCCACCAAATTCCAAAATAAAAGGCAACTGAACTATAATTTATTTTGAAAAAACATAGTAGAAGAACGGGTACTACTTTTATATATATCAGATAATTTTGTGTATAACTGGGTTTCAAAGAATGATTAGAATAACCTCAATCTTTCCTTGAAAAACTATTCATTTTGTGGCCCAGTTTCTATCATTTTGAGAAAAGAGGTTCAAACCAGAATCAGAAAATGCATCAAACGAGTAAGTGACAAAACAGGAATTTGAGCCCAGATCTGATTCTAATACACTTATATATTCCCCTATTCATTGTGCTACACATCAGTAAGATACAACTGAAGTTTTCATGTTTTAAGATTTCCACAGTGAATTAGGTTTAAAAGAAATAATTTAATACAGGATTATCACTAAATTTTAATTGGTTGCATTTTTATTCTTTGACTTTGGAGGAAATCTCTTTAAACACAAATCGTGTTGCTGATATTACTTAAATTTAAATAGAATATTTTCAAAGTGGACCAACTTAATGTTCACACATGGCATTTTATCAAACTTTTCTCCATGTTCTCATTTAGTGTACAGAGCAACAGAATGAGATAACTTCTGTAAGAATGAATCATCTGAAACTGTTGGGTTCTTGTATGTAAAATATGGTCAAATATACACAACTTCATTTAGTTAAATCTGATATTATCCAAAGTTTATGTAAAAAGCAAAGGATGCAAATATTATTGGTGAGTTGATCAAGTTCTTACAGGCAGGGAGAGGCAGATCTGTAACCCAGGTCCTTTGAATGTCAAGTCAAATGCAATTTTCACTGCATTATGGTTGTCTTTAGTGATGATAGGTCTTTCTGAAGATGAAACAGAAAAGGCAACTGAACTATATTTTCAGTGCTCTCCGTGCCTAGTGTTTCATCTTTGATCTGCTGTAAAATTGCTCTTCTCACTGATTTACTATCCACTTGTTTTGAGTTGTTGCAAACAGGTAAGAATATGGAAATAACAGTTTCCTTTGGGAGCTGAAGCAGGGAAAATTGAAACAGACAGGTTACTGGCAAAAACAGAATCTGTGGTAGTAGTTCATATATATTTTTTTAATGGAAATGATTTGCAGTGTCCATAAATAAGGTAAAAGTTATATTTCACCACAAAAACTTGGCACATGAAATCTATACCTTTAAAAAAAAGTTCTTAAACTTGCCAACTCATACAAAGACATTTAATATATTTGATTTCTCTCATGCCTTGAGAGTAAAGCACCCTTTTCCAGGTTAGAACTTCTATAGTTATATAGCTCCATTTACTCCCTAAAACAAATGTTTAATGATAATTAAAAAGCAATAAAAAAATCTGTTCATAATATATTTCTGCATGCTCTCAATTGTAAAAATAATTTTTCCTTACATAGATTTTGTATGTATATTCTGTAATTATGACAATAATCATAAATATCCTATTAAAAAAGGAATACATTTAAATCAAATTCAGATATTTCAATTTAAAAATTAAACATATGTTTGAATTTTAATGTTAAAAGGGGTTATGGCAGTATGTTACCTCTCCCCATCCACTGAATTGACATTATATTTTTATTACACATTTCCATAAATGCAAAAGTATCTCACTTCTTTAGACAAATAAAGAACAGCAGAATACAGACATGCAAGTGTACATGTAGAACATGGAAATCTCCCTTGAGCCTATAAGCCCCTTCTATTCGATTTCTGAATAGTCTCCAGCTAAAACTCACAAGGTATCTATTAACATCAGTTAGTTGCATTCAGAATTTTATTTTATTTTATGTAAGATTTTATTCATTTATTTGACATACAGAGATCACAAGTAGGCAGAGAGGCAGGCAGAGAGAGAGGGGGAAGCGGGCTTTCCACTGAGCAGAGAGCCCGATGCGGGGCTCGATCCCAGGACCCCTGAGATCATGACCTGAGCTGAAGGCAGAGGCTTAACCCACTGAGCCACCCAGGCTCCCCTGAATTCAGAATTTTAAAGATATTTCTGCATTTCCCTTATATTGCAATTTTTCACACATTCCTTATCATTGCTTTTGTACATATTTTTCACTGGTATCCCTTTTTTTTTTTTTCCTATCTCCCCGTCTCTCTCTGAAAGCTTTTAAGATTGTCTCTTTATTTCTTATTCTCCAGAAGTACACACTAATGTGTCTCGGTGTGGATTTTGCCATATTCACTGGGTTGGGCTCTCAGAGGATATTTATTTGCAGGTTCGCTCCCATTAGTACCCATAATTTTTGCATATATTGTTTCTAATCATTCATTACTCATGGTTTTCGCTGTTCCTTTTTTTTTTTTTAAGACTATTTATTTATTTTAGAGAGAGCATGTAGACGAGTTGGGGGAGGGTCAGAGGGAGAGGAAAAAGGAACTCCTTTCTGAGTGTGGAGCCCAGCAACACAGGGCTCAATGCCAGTACCGTGTTATCATGACCTGATCCAAAGGCAGATGCTTCTGGATCTGAACCATCTGAGCCACCCAGGTGTCCCTCTCTTCTCTTTTCCT
Organism: Mustela erminea; assembly: GCF_009829155.1. Taxonomy (NCBI): domain Eukaryota; kingdom Metazoa; phylum Chordata; class Mammalia; order Carnivora; family Mustelidae; genus Mustela; species Mustela erminea. The sequence continues at coordinate 42,769,879 of NC_045628.1, read as the reverse complement.
TTTGGACGGACATTAGCCAAATGTAGAACTTTTGCATTAATGTATTTTTCTAAAAATTGCTCTCCTGTTTATTTTTTTCCTGTTATCTGCAAGTTTTCTTAACTTTGTGAATTCTTTCATTGATTTTATTTGTATAATCACACAGTTAGTATTTCCTGGAACTCTTTTCTGCTCTGTTCTCTTTTGTCATAACATTCTATGTCATGCAACATAGATTCAGTATCTCTTATTATATATTAGAATATAATGTGCTGTTTTCTGAATATAGTATTTTCTAAAGTGAATATTTTATTTCATGGATTTTTCTCTGCATACTCCTTATTTGATTGGTGTCTTGTGTATTGATTTGCTACTTTTGCTTTCTCACACACTGAAAATTTTTGAAATTGTAGTTTCATTCACCCTTCTATGTTCATGGCTTAAAACTTAAGAATTCTATATTGGGGAGAAAAATTCTTTATTGGGAAATCATCTTTTGTAAAATGGACTACCACTGTTATTTTCAGAAGGTCATATTTTTAGATTGTTTGACGTTTTGAAGAGGAATACTTTGCAGTTTCTAATCCTGGCATTTTAGGAAGTTACCTGTATTGTGAAGTGAGTAAGGGAAAGATTTTAAATTCCATTCGACAGGAAACCTTAGTAACAGAAATCAGAAGAGTTATTGCCTTGTGTTGAGGATGGGATGAAAATATTGGTTAAAACAGGAAATGTGGAAGTTATCTGAGGTTATAAAACTATTTTATATCTTCTTTTTTTTAAGATTTTATTTATTTATTTGACAGACAGAGATCACAAGTAGGCAGAGAGGCAGGCAAAGAGAGAGAGGGAAGCAGGCTCCCTGCTGAGCAGAGAGCCCGATGCGGGACTCGAACCCAGGACCCTGAGATCATGACCTGAGCCGAAGGCAGCGGCTTAACCCACTGAGCCACCCAGGCACCCGAAACTATTTTATATCTTGATCTGAGTGGAGGTTTTGTGTCTGTAAAAATATGTAAAAACTTACTAAGTTGTATACTTAAGATTTACGTGGATTACACTTGTACAAAAGCAAAATACCGTTAAGATTGATTTCACTAAAAATATTAAAAAGTCAAAATGATATTCTGTCTTCAGTGTAGAAACCCATCATGGTAGAGTGTTCAGGCACACAGTAGAGGACAGCCACTTGTGGGCACATTTGAGATCTGAACGTACGGCCTCCACACCCAACTTCTTGGTGGATGACGGATGTTGGGGAGAGGAGGATTTGAAGAGAGAGGGAAAAGTCTGGAGAAACTTTGCAAGAGGAAGCATTAAAAGGGAAACTTCAGAGTGTTAAGAGTTCCACATTCCACTCCCTGCTCTGCTCCCATATTCTCCTAACTCCCTGGACCCAGTCACCTTATAACTACTGTGAATATTACAAGCCAGTGTCATTCTGAGAGAGAAACAACAAAAAAAGAAAACTCCACTGACTCTGGCATATAGGTGCAAAAGTGAAAAGAACACCCTCCAAATATCTCTAATCACATAAACTTTTGGAATAAAAAACTAGAAAGTGTTTGATAAGCAATTGCATTGTCTGATGGCCTTATCTCTAGTCAAGGCCAGTGAAAATACAGCCCTCTGGAATGGTTTAAGATACAGAAAAGGAAGGGAAAAGATTCACATCATAAATACATCTTAACCACAAATGTGTATCTTTGACTTTAGGAGTTCCAAAGCAGGAGCTGATCTGTGCTGCTTTATTCCTATTTCATGTATATATAGTTTGTATCTTTAATCAAAAGGAATGAAAGTATTTCAAAATAATATAAACAAAACATTTATTTTCAAATTAATTAACCTATATGAACTAGATGTTCAGCTTGATAAATACCATCTGTTTGTTTGTTGCTTTGAGGTTTAAAAGCTCAACAATGTTCTTCATGTCTTTCTAAGCTTTCTTCTTGCTCCCTGCTGGGTATGCGAAGTGAAGAATGGAAATTAAAAAATTGAAACTTATAAATAATAGAATGTCTTATGTGATTTTAAAAATGCCTTGGTGTTAGATTTTGATGATTGTTATTAAACAGAATAACTTTACACAAATGAACTGTGAAATCATTATTATAATTCCATATTTGTTGCAATAATAGTCCTTGTCCCTATTTTTGGCATTGATGTTGAAAATTTCTGTAGGGTTACTCAAAATAAAACACAGAGAATCATACTAAAGATTTATTCATAGAACAGACATAAATCATATTCATGGAATTATAAGTTTTTAATGTCTATATTAACATTATCCTGAATAAACACACAAGATTTCTAGAGAAGAGCAGATTGCTATTATTTACTTAGAGCAAATAATCTCTGCGTTGTTTCTCTATGTCTACTTACCTCCCGGGTGACATGAAGAAATCTGGGTATCACCCTACACACACAAGTTCTGTATTGTAAGCAACAAATTATCTGAAAGTGATCTTTTTCTGTACAGAGAAAGAGGCAGCTGTCCCTTTTCCCCATCTGAAAGTTTCCTTTGAAACATAGCGAGAAGGATTCTTGTTTTCTTACTCTACCGCATTGGTATATAAATAAATCTTCCCAGGGGAAAGATAGGATCAGAGTTACCAACTTTGCAGCTTAAGAATATAACCACAGGGTCTCAGCACTCCTTGGAATGTAAATGTGTGTCTTTGAGGAGGTAATATCTCTGGAGTTCTCTCACTGTATTATCAGTCATAAAGGATCTCCCAAGGCTTGTTTTTAGTATAGGTCCCAAGTTGCAGTAAAAATTGTAGAGAAAATCCTAACTGTGCAGAAACATGAAATTATTTTCTCTATAGCCCTGCAGATTTTTAAGAGTTAAGTCATATTGCCATGAGTAAAATAAGATAGACACTTATGAAGAAAAACAAACTTAATTTTGTGAGTGCTGTGATGGCCTTGGCGTTAGGTATAATTATTAGGATGAGAGGTAATAGAAAGAGTAAGAAATATAACAATTATTCATCAAAATTCAACATTTTTAGATTCTGTTTAATAATTACAAAATAATTTTTCTGGGGGCGACTGGGTGGCTCAGTCATCAAGCGTCTGCCTTCCGATCAGGTCACGATCCCAGGATCCTGTGATCAAGCTCCACATCAGGCTCCCTGCTTGGTGGGAAGTCTGCTTCTCCCCCATTCCCTCTGCTTGTGTGCTCTCTCTCACTGTGTCTCTCTCTATCAAATAAATAAATAATAATCATTAAAATAATAATTATGATATTATTAAAATAATAATAATAATATTTCTGAACATTATCTTTGCCCTTGAAAACAGTACTAGTAATTAGGCATGCATTATTAATATATAACTGAAATTTGATTCACAGACCAGTTAACTTCTATCAATAGAAGAATGAGTTTGAATAGGAGACATGACACTAGGCTTCCCAGCTATCATTTGGTGTCCTCTTACTACCTCATGTTTCTGTGAAGATATTAATGGACTTCGTCTTCTAATTGGCCCAGTAAGTTAAAAAGATAGATAGATAGACAGACAGAGAGACAGAATGTACATATGTACATACATAGATACCCATATAAATACAGAAATAGATGTATGGGCAGAATATATGTATGTACATACATACATATATAGTTAGAGTACCCATTAAAATACAGAGATATATAGGTAGATAGTGTTAAGGAAATAAAATTAAAAACAATCTTCTCTCAACCCAGAAATCCTCCCCACACATTAAAGAAAGGAGACATTTTTATTATTGAATAAGCATTAAACCAGACTCTGATATACATCCCAGACAATCCACTATGAGATTGCAAAGACAAAAAGAAATTGCATCCTTTTATATATCCAGGCTGCATCATTTGTTAAATGAATCCACCTAGTGATTGGCTTTACATAAAGGAAAAATAGACTTATTTTGTCCTTATGATGGAAGGTAATTTTGCATCTTAGAACAAGAGGCCCAATGAAGTCAGGCTACTACTCTTTCACAGAAACTGGAAGATAGGGGTGCTATCTCGCTTGACGTGTACATTTCAAAAAGATGGAGTCCAGGTCCTTCAGAAAGACACTCCTGGGTTAAAAAGCTGGGAAAAGCCTTATTTAGTTTTTGAAGGCTTTAAATACATTTGAAAGAGATGAAATAAATTATAATTGCAAGTTTTCTGAAGTAAATGCTGTAAGAAAAGAGATGAAGTCCCTTCATTTCAATGTGGAGAATTAAGCCTATTTTTAATTTCTGTTTACCCTTATATAGTGCATGTATTTACTAAACAGACACTTGCTTCAAAAACTTTCCTGATTATAAGGCATTTCATCTATTTGCATCAAAAATAATTTGATTTTTTGTTTGTTTTTTTGTACCATGTGTGATTTTTTTCACAACTTTTATTGAACACCCATGAGACCATGTCTTATCCTATGTTTTATCTCCTCACCGAAATGCTTATGTGATATCAATATAAAAAAATCTAGGGGCACCTGAGTGGCTCAGTCAGTTATGTGTCTGCCTTCAGCTCAGGTCATGGTCCCAAGGTCCTGGGATGGAGTCCTGCATCAGGCTCCTTACTCAGTGGGGATCCTGCTTCTCCCTCACCTTCTGCCCCTCCCTGTGCTCATGCTTTCTCTCTTTCTCTTTCTCTCTGCCAAATAAATAAATAAAATCGTCCAAAAATTTTTTTAAATATCCAAAGGAGTAAATAGCATTGCATTATATTTCACATAAAAATATGAACTAAATGATTGTGATAAAGAGATTGTGATAAATATGTGCTAAATGATTGTGATAAAGAGTTCTGGGTTCTGAGTAAAAGATAATTAATTCAGTGTTAGGTTAGAGTGCTTCCATTTATCCAACATTCAATAATATTAACTTTGAAATTAAGATAAATATTACTTTCATTGCACTATAGTATCAAGAGTAATATTCAGACATAAATTTCAATGTGTATATTTAAAAATCTGCTGAAAAAATATTTCAAGCTCATCAACTATATCTTTTCATTTAGTAGAGATAATACCTATGGAATTTGGATCAATTTATAATTTCACTCGCCTGGAATATTTACATGTATCATGTAGTACCTCATCGTACTTGCTGATGCAACAATGATAATCTAACTCTTTTTATTTAGAGTACATGCAATTTAAAGATAAGGACCTGCTGTCTTTTGTAAGCACAGATAACATTAAAAATAGGAAACATAAATTAAAAAAAAAGACTTCATTCTCCATATTGAAAATAAGGGAAGTTATTTCTCTTTCTTCCTTTTTTCTTAGGTAATTTATTTTAGAAATATGAAATCATAAGGAAATGTATGTAAATCCTTTCCTTTTTCCAGCATTATGACCCAGGAGAATCTGTCTTCCTCAAGGACCTGGATTCTATCTCTTTAAAATATAAGCATTAAGGTAGATAGTACCCCTTTCTACCAGTTTCTGTGGGAGGGTAGAAGTCTAACTTCGGTGGCCATTTTAGTGTTCATCCATATAGTTATGACCATCCAACCAAATGCAGTTGACAGTCTAAAGAGAGGAGGAAGGAAAATGATTTATTATAATGAAGATTTATTATAAGGAATTGGTTCGGATGGCTGTGGAATCTGGGAAGCCCCAAGATCTGAAGTGGGCAAGCTGGAGACCCAGGAGAGTCAATGATATAATTCCAGTTAGAATCTGAAGGTCTGAGACACAGAAGAGCCCATGATGTAGGTGCCATTCTGAGTCCAAGTCTGAAGGCAAGAAAGGAGTGATGTCCCAGCTTGAAAATAGGCAGAGAAAGCAAATTCTCCTTTTCTGAGACTTCTCAGGTCTTCTGTCAATTACATGAAGCCCACCCATGTTGGGAAGGATAATCTCCTTTACCCCAAATTCATCTCATTCAGAAACACCTTCACAGACACAGTCGGACTAATGTTTAACCAAAAATCTGGGTACTCTGTGGCCCAATCAATTTAACATAAAATCAACCTTAAAAGGTGCCTCTGAGTGTGGTCTGCCTAATATATTCTAAGTTATGTCTCAGAACTTCCTACTGAGCTCATATGCAGCAAACCCATGATATTCTGCCAACCATCTCTTCATTTGGGGAGATTTTCTATCTACACCAAGATCCCAAATTTAATGACAGGGTCAAGTCTAAAGAAGGAAAGGAGGGGTGCCTGGGTATCTCAGTCAGTTAAATATCTGCCTTCAGTTCAGGTCATGACCCCAGGGTCCTGGGATGGAGTCCACATCAGATTCCTTGCTCAGCAGGAGCCTGCTTCTCCCTCTGCCTGCCACTATCCTTGCTTGTGTGCTCTCTCTCTCTCACAAATAAATAAATAGAATCTTAAAAAAATAAAAATAAAAAAGGAAAGGAAAAGATGATCTATCTGAAATCAAGAGGAGATTGCTACTTGATCTCTTAATTTTTATTTTACAATGGATAATTTATTTAATTGCATTTTAAAACATTGTGAATGCTTTAAACATGCAGAATAACATAATTTTTAAAATTTCATACATGATTTTTACAGTTTTTTATTTAGCATAATAAAACTTGTCTTTTTTTTTCTGCATAGCCAGTTTAAGTGAGGGCAGTAATGTTGATAGCAGCATATAACCCTTTTTTAAAAGCAGAAAATATTCTTCTATCAGTACTGTTCTCAAGACCTTTTGCTGACTTTCTCATAATTACATGGATGAAGATATGTACTGATAAGCAAAAGACATTCTTGATTGCTATGGGTTGAATTATGCATCCCTTCTACCTTCCAAAAATATGTTGCAGTCCTAACTGCCTCTTCCTCAGAGTGTGACCTTATTTGTAAATAGAGTCTTTGCAGAGGTAATCAATTTTAAATGAGAAAATAATCCAGTATTGTTGGCGTTGTTATAAAAAAAGGGAGATTGGGAGACGGAAGCAGATACATAGAGAGAAGATGTGAAGATACAGGGAAAAAATACCATGTATTGGAGTGATGCTTCTACAAGTTAAGAAATTCCAAAGATGGCAGGCAGACATCAGAGATAGAAGAGTTCTTCCAGTGCTGTCAGAGCATACCCATGCGGACACTTTGATTTCAAACTTTCTAGCCTCCAGAACAGTGAGACAGTAACTTTTTCTAGTTTTAAGTCTCCCAGGTTTTGGTCCTCTTTATAGTGTCCCTATGAAACTTATATTCCTTAATATTTAAGAAAATCAGATGCTACATTAATATTTAGATGGTTTTCATTATACATAGTTTTTCCCCAACATAAATCTGACTCAGAGTTTAAATGTGAAGAAAAAGAGAAAAATGAAAATTTGGCCTCACATTGGAGACCTACATTAATAAAATACGTAAGTGTTAACTGCAATTCTACTAAAAAATTAAAGAAAGGGTACTCTTTTTGGAATATATAATGGTGATATCTTCAACTGACTTTATTAACTGTGGGGAGCCATGCAGCAGGAGCTGGGAGTCACGTAGATGGATATGCCTGAGGAGGAGGGGCTGTGAATGTTTAACCCAAAGATAATGGGTGCGCTCATGGACGACGCACGTTCAATGCCTGGAGTCACAAGGAGGGTATAGGATTAACTTGTAGTTTTGGGAAGGGCACAAGATCTGTAGAACAATAGAAACCTATGGAGTCACGTAGGTGCTCACGAGCATCTCACATGCTCATGGATAAGGTCACTAGTAATCCTTCTGATTGGTGTTTAGGTGAATCGCGTGATATGGTGATTGGGCATTTGTAACTACTGATACTATAATAAGGGGCTTAATTTGAGGAGCGGGGTTCCCGGATCAAGATATGTAGAAGACTGACAATAAAGAAGTTTGCCACTCAACCTCGTCTGCGGGTCGTTCTTGCGGGTCGAGAACGACATCTGGTGCCGAAGCCCCGGAACCCGACTCTGGACATGGACCGAGGATTGGGGTAAGAGCAACGAGAAAGTTTGCCCTAAGGGCCCTAGGGCAACGAGCAAAAGTGCGCGCCTATTTCCTGTCTTTAGACGGGGGTGAATTCTCTGAGGACGAGTTTAAAGTTCCCCAGAAGGGAGAAAAGTCTCCGGGGACGAGCGTAAAAGTTAAAGTTCCCCAGAAGGGAGGAAAGTCTCCGGGGACGAGTTTAAAAGGGCTAAAATAAAGTTCCTCAGAGGGGAGAAAGCTTTCCGGTATGGGAAACGAGCTAGCCCGGTATAAAATGGAAGGTCCATTGAGAGACCTTTTGAAAGCCCATGGCACTCCATTAAAGACTAAAACTGCTCGCGCCTTCTTAAAAGAGGCCGGCGAAATTGCCCCTTGGTTCATAGAGGAAGGGCTTTTAAATGTACCACAATGGAAACACCTGGGCGAGGATTTAAAACTCTGCCTCTCTACATCCCCGGGGACTCTCGCCGTGTGGTCCCTGGTGAAAGTATGTTTGCATTCCCCCCGAGAGCCCCTGCAGCGAGCAGTACTACAGGGAGGGGAATTTTTTTTGCAAGTGAAAGAAGAATCCCGTAAGGGCTCCTCCCGAGACTCTGACCCTGAAAGCGAAAGCTCAGAAGGGATGTCAGAAAGCGAGTTGCAGGAGCTAGAAAAGATAGAGGCAAACAACAAGAAGGAGGAATCTCCCGGTCTCCAGACAGACTTGGGAGCCATGAGGCAACAACTTGAGGATAAAGAGGCGGAATTGCAAAAGGTATTAGGAGAGTTAAGAGTGCAGGGAGAAGTAATGGCGCAGCTGAGAGCAGGGGCGGAAGCCGCAGTTGTGGCACAATCGAAATTAAAAACGAAAGTTACGCCGCTTCCGCATTCTAGCTCCACAGCGCCACCCCATGAGTGGCCCCCGCCTTATAAGCCCAGCTGCACCAAGACGTGCTATTGTTCGGGCTGCGCCGCGGAGAATTGGAGAGAGGTCCTTGGCCCGGGGAAAGGTTTTTTTCCAGTGTTAGAAGATCAGAATCAGCAGAGGTACCACCAGCCACTAGATTTTAAGTTGGTGAAGCAGCTGAAGGAGGCAGTTAGCAGCTATGGGCCCCAAGCAGCCTTTACAGTCTCCCTTGTGGAGTCGCTGGGAGCACTCTACCTCGCTTCCGAGGATTGGGCCAACTTGGCCAGGGCGATATTAAGTGGAGGACAATATCTAGAATGGAAAATCCAAAATCAGGACAATTGTCTGGACACAGCACGAAGAAATGCAGCCGCGGGTAACCCGCAATGGAATTTGGAAATGCTGACAGGCACGGGGCCATACCTCGGGGCCCAAGTACAGAGTATATACCCCCCTGCGGTGTATCAACAGATAGCCACGGCGGCCCTCAGGGCTTGGAAGACTCTGAGAGGGGCAAAAGACTTGCAAGGCCAATTATCCAAACCCGACCCGGTGCTTAGATGGCACCGAGGTTCCCTTTGTGTTTTCCCACAGGATGCGCCTGCTCCACTCTGGGTGCCGGAGTGGAACCTGTGGAGGGTGCTGGTGATGGTGATGATAGTAACGATAACTGTCCTACAGCCTGTTCCCATGAAGGCAGAGCCAGTTCAACTGTGGTCGAGACAAGAGACTGCCCAGCTTCAAGCCCTTCTTTAAATGGCTCAGCATAGAGTGCAATCTTCTCACCCTAACTCATGTTTGTTACTGACGCTTAAAACTTTGTAAGCTCTTTATTTTCTCACTTTCCTTCCCTGACGCATGTATGGTATGTTGTAGGAACTATTATAGGTGTGCTAGTAGTAGTTATTCTTTTCATGTGTCTCTTGCCTGTGCAGAGATAATTGTCAAAAAAGCGGAGGGTCCTTTGTGGACTGAATGTTATTTGCCAAGACCATTGGTCATCTCCCCGACGGGTACTGATTTTCCTATCACGGACTGGTCTAAGAATGATACACGAAGTTCTTACCATTATCAATATATTCCAGGAAGTATACTTACTACACAACAAGAAATGTTTCATCCTGACCTGTGGAAAGTGGTAGCCGCTATGGGACCTATTAATAATTCTAGAGCTATATCGGAATCGGGAAGTCTTACTTTTCGTACTTGTGTACCTAAACCATTTTTGCTTGTAATAGGGAGGGGGCAAGTGATTAAGGATAATGGTCTCTATCACATAAGTTGTATTAATTGTAAGCTTTCTAATTGTGTGCCCATTGATACGTATAATCCCAATGTACCTATTCATGTGTTTTTAGTTATGCAACCACCTTTTTTCTTGTTACCTGTTGAGGTGGAGGGACCGTGGTATGCTAATTATGGTTATCAATTTGCCTTAGAACTAGAAAATGCGAGGTCTAGAAAAAGGCGATTTATTGGAATGCTAATAACTGGAATAGGCGCTCTTATTACTTTAGTATCCTCTTTCGCATTGGCACAGACCATACATACTGCTGATCATGTTAACGCGTTATCTCAAAATATTTCATTAGCATTACATATACAACAAGATGTTGATCAGAAATTGTTAGCACGCCTTGATGGAATAGAAGAGGCTGTAGAATATCTAGGCACACAACTCTCTGCTCTAAAAGCGCAAATGTCTTTCATGTGCCATGGTGCCTATCAACATATTTGTGTGACGCCCTTGTCAGCCAATAATATTTCTTGGGAAAAAGTAAACAACCATTTGCGGGGAATTTGGCATGATACTAATGTTAGTCTAGATCTTTTACAGTTACAACGGGAAATCACTACCATTGGGCATGCGCGATTAGATATATCTGATCCAGCAAAAATGGCTGGTCGTATTTTGACTACTTTAAAAGATGCTTTACAGGGATTTAACCCAGGAAATATTTTACATTATACCTTCTGGATTCTAGTAGGAATTTTGGGAATCATCTTATGTCTATTGCTTATAGGAGGAGGATTTCTAAAGGTCTGGTCCAACTTCAAAAAGAAAACTTGTGCTCAGTTACATATGATACAATCAAAGCATAAGAAGAAAAATAATATAAAAGGTGCAGCATGAAGTAAAAATTATTAGAAGTATTGGAATAACCATGCTGCGATCTGTGCCTTACCTTCTTTGATCATTAGTATATTAATATTGCTCTATTGCCCTCTGACTCCTGTTCCCTCCTCAGGCTATATGTCTACCACACACGTGACAATTTTAACTCAAACGTATGTATGTGGGCTCTGGAGCTGGTACCTCCCCCCAAATATGGCTTAGTATGCTGGATCGGTAGCCAAAGACGGGTAAGACTGATCCCTCACCATAGCAACCTAAGACAGGGGCTCCTCGGCCAGGGGGAGTACCCGATGACGGGTAAGCATGCGTGTTGAGGATTGGCAACCTAAGACAGGCACGATCCCTGCCATATAAATAATAAAAAAGGGGGAGATGTGGGGAGCCATGCAGCAGGAGCTGGGAGTCACGTAGATGGATATGCCTGAGGAGGAGGGGCTGTGAATGTTTAACCCAAAGATAATGGGTGCGCTCATGGACGACGCACGTTCAATGCCTGGAGTCACAAGGAGGGTATAGGATTAACTTGTAGTTTTGGGAAGGGCACAAGATCTGTAGAACAATAGAAACCTATGGAGTCACGTAGGTGCTCACGAGCATCTCACATGCTCATGGATAAGGTCACTAGTAATCCTTCTGATTGGTGTTTAGGTGAATCGCGTGATATGGTGATTGGGCATTTGTAACTACTGATACTATAATAAGGGGCTTAATTTGAGGAGCGGGGTTCCCGGATCAAGATATGTAGAAGACTGACAATAAAGAAGTTTGCCACTCAACCTCATCTGCGGGTCGTTCTTGCGGGTCGAGAACGACAATTAACAATCTATTTCAGGGTTTGGCAAACTTTTCCTGTAAAAGGACTGAAAGTAAATATTTTTGACTTCACATGTTAGGGTTTCTTGCTATAACTACTCAACCTGCTTTAGTGTCAAAATAGGCATAGACATAGCCATGATAATTGAATGAGCACAGGAGGGATATAATAATATGCAATATACAGTAATGCTTTATTTCCACGAACAGGCCATGGACTGAATTTGGTTGAAAAGTCATACTTTGTCAATCCCTTACTTACTGAATTAACCCTCAAAATTTGACAGTATTTTAATAGAACATTAATTATATAGGAGCATTTAACAAAGTCATATGAGCAAACTCACATTTTTTAATTCAAAGAAATTATTTCTTGTACTGATTAAATTTTGGATTACTTTTTAAGAACATTTATTTGTCAGGGGCGCCTGGATGGCTCAGTGGGTTAAGCCTCTGCCTTTGGCTCGGGTCATGATCCCAGGCTCCTGGGATCGAGCCCCCGCATCAAGGCTGTCTGCTCAGCAGGGAGCCTGCTTCCTCTTCTCTCTGCCTCTCTGCCTCTCTGCCTACTTGTGATCCCTGCCTGTCAAATAAATAAATAAAATCTTTTAAAAAAAAGAACATTTATTTGTCAAAAATGGTTTCATCTTTCTATACAGATTGTTAAAAGATGTTCAGTATTGTTGATGATTGGAGTATGGCATCATGGTTATATCTTTTTAGAGAGTCCTTATTTTTAGGGATAAATGCTTTAAAAAATAGGAATTAAATGTTGTGATGTCTGCAATGATCTCTAAATAAAACAAATAGGGAGAACTTACATGAGGGTTACCATGAGCTGATCATTGTTGAACTTTGTTATGGTAGATACATGAGAATTTCATTATTCTGTTCTATTCACTTTATTTATGTGTATATTACAATTACTTACACTAGAAACAATAAACCTGTGTTTTAGTTCATAATGATGCCGTAACAAAATACCAAACTGGATGGATTGAACAGAAATGTGTTTTCTACAGTACTGGAGTCTAGAAGTCCAAATTCAATTCTCAAGGCATTAACAGACTTTGTTTTACTTGAGGTCTCTCTCCTGGGCTTGCAGACGGCTGTCTTCTTGCTGTGTCCTCACATAGGCTTCCCCCGCTTCAGCTTTATTGAGATGTAATTGACAAAATTGTAGGATATTTAAAGCATACATTATATTGCTATACATACACATTGTGAAAGGATACCTTGTCTAGTTAATTAACACATCTATCATGTTGCACATTTATCTTTTTCAGTTATAAGAATAAAGTCTGACCATCTAATGTAAAACCTGATGGCTATAATAGATAACATTGTATTGTATAATTGAAATTTTCCAAGAGTGTAGAACTCAAATGTTTTCACATAGCCTTTTCTCCTCTTCTACATTTCTGGTGTTTCTTTCTCTACTTAAAAGCACACCAATCCTATTGAATTAGGGTCCTAGCCTCTAGGCCCTATTTTAACTTAATCAACTCTTTGAAGGCCCAATCTTCAAATACAGTACCAAGAACTAAAACCCACCCATGTGATCTTCTAAACTTACTTACAACTTTAAAGGTCCTAACTCCAAATTAGGTTGCATTCTGAGGTAGTGGTGGTTGGAACTTCCACATATGAATTTATGAATACACAGTTCAGCTCATAACAATGTGTTGGTTCAAACCAGCCTATAAAAATACTCATTCATTATAAATATTATGGATTGTATCATATTACAAAGGTAAATTTTTAAAAAAATGAAATGATTAAAAACTCCTCTTTTTAGAGAAATGCTTTTTTAGACAGAAAACTCTCAGGGGCAAGTATAATATCTTAATATTCAAGTTTTTGTCTTTGTTTTTTGTTTTTTTTTGTTTGTTTGTTTATGTTATATGAAGCATCTTATATTTATGTGGTCCCCCAATAATTTTAATATTGCAATTTTGAACAGTAGAAGATAACCTTTACTCTTGCCTTATATTGTGTGCTGTTGCTTTAAAGTGCTGTTATTTCTTTTTTTAGGATTTTATTTATTTATTTGAGAGAGAGAGGGAGCAAGGAAAACCACAGAGAGAGAAGCAGGCTCCCCACTGAGCAGAGAGCCCAATATGGGACTTGATCCCAGGACCCTGAGATTATGACCTGAGCCGAAGGCAGACACTTAACTGACTGAACAGCTGAGTCCCTCAGACTTCCTATAAAGTGCTTTTAATTTGTATATCACCAAGTTATTTTTTTGTTTTAATATAATTTGAAAGTTTTTAGCAATCTAAAATATTCATTTAAATAATATATTAAAATAATATTATGTAATTAAAAGAGTTCTCAAAAGTAAATATTAAAGTCATAACTACATCCTGCCATTTAATTTTTTTCCTGTGTGCATATTAAGGGAACATTATGCAGTCTTCTTTTGTTTTGTAAGGGGAGGTTAATTTGGCAAGCTACTTGTAAACACATATTGATCCCCTAAATGTTATATCCTGAGTTTTCAGTAAATGTCACATTCTGGGGCTCAGCTAAATTAGAGTGAAATGTTTACAAGCAAAACTCCTAATCCCTTGTAATCTCTGTAAAAAGAAGTAGCATAATAGACTAAACAGCGTTTATTTATACATTGCTTTCTGTAAGTATAACATAAAAAAAAAAATAGTCAGCAGGTGCAGGTGCTCTATTACTAAGTTGGAAAGAAACTTCTTTTTATTTTTTTTCTCTAATATGACCAGGAGGATGTGTATTAAGTCAAATAAATCTTATTAAGTTCAGGCTACGTTTCAACAACTTACTCTTCATAATAACTGAGCCTAACATTTATTAACACCTTGAATGAAAGTAATTTATACTTTACCTTATATATGACTCTTAAAATTTAAGGGTCATAATGAAGACAAAGTAAATTAGAAATTAGTACTTTCATGCAGGATAACTTTCAGTATTTACTTACAACCGCATCATAAATAAACCTAAGTAAAGGGCGCCTGGGTGGCTCAGTGGGTTAAGCCGCTGCCTTCGGCTCAGGTCATGATCTCAGGGTCCTGGGATCGAGTCCCGCATCGGGCTCTTTGCTCAGCAGGGAGCCTGCTTCCTCCTCTCTCTCTGCCTGCCTCTCTGCCTACTTGTAATCTCTCTCTGTCAAATAAATAAATAAATCTTTAAAAAAAAAAAAAAAAAAAACCTAAGTAAATATATTTACTTGGGGAGGAACAGATCTTTTTAGACACATTTTTTTCTAATCTTTTAATAAAACTAAGTGATTATGCCCATTTCTAATATTTATAGTAACTATGAATAAGTTTATATATTTAATTCTATAATTATACCGTATCCCATATTTTATAAACAGATTAGAGAATATAATTTACTGTGCCATAAAATACTATACTTTGTATTAAATAATTTATACATAAAAATTATACTATAAATATGTTATCACTTCTGTTTGAGAGCAAATCAATTCTTTGGGAATCAGTTATTTGGTACTGTGTCCACTAAACAAGTTTCATATTTAAATAGAATTTTAAAAATTTAGTTGACTTTAAAGTTTTTTAGATCAAATAAAGACCAAATTCAGTAATACCCCATCGGACAGTTTAATGTTTTTATAAAAATGTAAAAATGAGGAAATTACAGCTAAAATATAGATAAAATACAAAACTGATTATGTTATTATTTTTTAATGTATGAGTTTGTTTCCTTAAAGGTTTTATTTATTTGAGAGAGAGAACATGACCCAGGAGGTGGGAGGGCAAAGGGAAAGGGAGAAGCAGACCCCCCGCTGTGCAGAGAGCCCAACACAGGGCTGGATCACAGGACCCTGAGACCCTGGGATCATAACTTGAGCTAAAGAAAGATGCTTAACCGACTGAGCCACCCACACACCCCTTATTTATGAATTTTATGTAAAAAAAGACATAGTTTAATATCCACTAAATGTGTCTCAATCTGGAGGTGGTCAGTATTGGCATAAACTCCAGGTCTAAGTTTTGCTAGCTGAATGTTCCTATAAAAGGCCTCAGAGTCTCCATGTTACAATTTGTAGCATTCACATTTTCTAGCATCATTTTAGTATCGAGATGAGATGGCATATCTAAAGTTACTATAAAATCACTACACTCAATAAATTATATTTATTGAATAATCATAAAAATATCTGCTTATCATTAACATATTTAATACTCAAGAAACTTATTAATCAATTTTCTGCCTTTTGAGAATAAGTTAAAGCTCAGATTTACCTAAATAATTACTTTATAAGCCTCTATTATATAATAAGCAAATATAGTATTCAACCTTTGTCTTTTTAGTGAAATTGCATTTGTTATTCCATTATTCTGGGCTGCCTTCATCCTAACTCCACATTTCTTTCATTTTGTGCCCATAAGTGCCAGGCTTTGCTTTATTCTTGTAAGAGATAACCACATTCTTATGATATTCATACCCCTTTCATTCTCTTGACTCCAAGTATTCAGAAATGGATTTTATGTGAATATTGCCCAAAGATGCCCAGGGCTGTTTAAATATACAAAAAAGGAGATTTTTTTTTTCCTCATAAGATAAATTTTGTATGTTACCTATTATATGGCTTTATACAGCAAAACTTGATCAATATTTTTACATTTATTTTCAATACTTTTCTAATGCTATTTAAGAAAAATATAAATACATATTTATTCAATAATTTTAAAAAATCCCTTTCCTTTATCTTTCCCTCTTTTCTGCCTTCTTCACCTCCCAATCCAATGAGTAAAATAAGGGAAATATATAAAGACACATATTAAGTAGAGAAAACAGTGTATACTTCAACATGATTAAAATGAACAGTTTATATCAGGGACCAACAGAGAGAATGGAAACCTCCAATATAATCCTGAGAATTAAAAAAAATATGTTTTATTTAAAAAATACAATCAATGTTGTTTCATAACTTAGAATAGTCTAAAAAAATAATTCAGAATGCTAGTTTGATATAATTCATTATGAAAAGTATATATTGTCACATTTTTATATGTCCATAAAATCATAGTGATAAATTGAGAAAAATGACACCCAAAGACGTACCATCCAATTCATACACATAAAGCACAAGAGTCAGAAATCTGGATTTATTTTAGTCACTCTTAGTGATGTGAGCTATTATCTTTAAGATAATAATTTACTTCTCTCTTTACCATCTTGGCTTGAAAATGATTAGGCATTTCCACAATATAAGAGCCATTACAAATAACTTATAATTACTAAATAATTTTGTTAATAATTTGGGAGTGGCATTGAAAATACTATTCATGAAACCTGCAGAGAGTAGATATTTGTGCAGGGCTGAACAAGATTTTCTCTGCTCCTGATTTTAGATTTCACATAAGGAGAAGGAGCCTATTAAAGGGTAATATAGCACCAGAGTTTTTCAAGAAGATATGGACATTATTTGTAAGTAAAAATCTGGTCTTACCAGTGGTTCTTTCTAAAGAATATCATGGAAGAAAATGTGTGCATGAATAAGTGTAATAATGTTATCTTATTTCATGTTTTCCTTGTATTCTTTAATGATGGACCTGTGGGAGGAGGCAGGTGTTTATCAGCTGTAATGAGTGCACCACTCTGGTGGGAGATGTTGATAATGAGGCAGAGACTATGTGGGAATTTTCTGTACCATGCTCTCAATTTTACTGTGACTCCAAACCTGCTCTTAAAAATAGACTTCAAAAACAAAACAAAAAACTAATACTGTGCCTCACCTAGCATGTAATTCAACAGGATTAATCACTAAGCTTTCCATCTGCTGGTAAACCTGGCTGCTGATTATAAAAACAAATGTCAGGAAAGAGACCATGTCCACCTTTATATAAGGTGACAGGAATGAAATCCAAATACAGAAACTTGTGGCTAAATTTATGAGTTCAGATTGAGTATTGGTAGTGTACTGTTAGTAGTAGACTTCATTTTTTTATGTACACTGGGTAGAATCCATGCTTCCCTAGAAAGTAATGCCTAGAATGCAAGCCTAAATTATTAAGATAGTGGTTGATAATCCTGTTTGCTTTTAGAGTAAGGGGATGGGAGAGGTCCACCCAAGGCAAATACTGTAAAAATCATTGCCATATAGGCAGCAAATCCTTCAAGCTAATTTAGAAAGAAACCTCAAATTTTGCATCTGCTGGCATATTATGTATCAGAAGGCTAGGAGAGGATCCAAAACTTCTGTAGAAATAGAATCTCCCTGGAACAAGAAAGAGGAACTTTCAAACCCTGAGACCAGTGTCCAGTGATTTTCCTAGAGCCGTAATGGGATAGGATGAGAAGAGGTATTTTTTTGCTTAGAGACCAGAAATGTATAATGATAGAAAAGACAGGAAGGACAGCAAACGGGGAAACTAAAGCTAAAATGGACTCCTACTAGTTAACCAATTCTACACTGTCCTTTGAACTGAATAGAATTTGATTGGAAAAAAAGTATTTCATTATCTTTATATTAATTTATTACCAGTATTGTGTTCTCAATAATAAAAACCAGCCCCTACAAGCCCTGCCATATGTTGCATGGCAGAACAAAGGTATCATCCGTAACATCAATTATTATGTGTTACTCCCTCTTCTAAATTTTTTATATATTATTTCATTAAATCCCCATGAATCTTATGAGATATTTTCAATCTACATTGTCACAAATGAGAGAATTGAAACATACACTGTTAAGTATCTCTCCCAAATTACACAGCTAGCAAATGGCAGAACCAGGCTTGAAACTCAGGCTGTACTCTTATAATGACCTTAGAAAGAACTTCTGAGGTTTTCTCATTATCACTCTCAACCTCAGTACAAGAATAGTTAACATCAATGACCAGAGTTTAAACTTTTCTCCTGATTCTGTCCTAAGAGGAACAAAAGGTAGCCTAATAGGTTCGTAGAGTCCCTATGTGTATTTAAAAATCATACAGTGTTATAGGTCATACATTCCTAAGGGGTTTTGTTTAACCTTTAGCTTCAGAGCCAGCTTCTTAAGTTAGTGCTAAAAATAGTCCATGAATATCATGTCCAAACACTGAGGAACCGATTAGAATATTTTTGAAGTTATGGTTCAATGATTATTTTTTGTTCTTCAAGTTAAAAATAAATTCTTTTATATAGAATTAGTCTGCCTTTGAGTTATTCAGTAGTGATTATGCTTTTCAAAATTCATTAACAAGAAACATCCTTCCCATTAGTATTTTATGTCTCTCTTGATGAATTTAACATTTAGCTGTTCTCTGCTACTTGTACAGAAATGGGGTTAGTATTAAGATCATAGAGCAAGGTTGTGTAATTTCAGTAACATAACACCGCTAACGTTTAATCACACTATAGTAAAATTATGATAATGCAGCTTTATCTAATTTAACATAATTTTGAAGTGAAAACCAAGACTGCTGCTTCAAAGTGTAGGTTGGCCATTTTGAGATAAGATTTAACTTGTTCCACTAAGAACATTGATATATTTTAAAGAACATTGCTTTCTTATGATGAAAGAAATTATAATTTTGATATTGTAAATAGTTTAAATACTTTCTTTGACATCTCTCAAAAGTACTGTTCTGTACTAAAATAATTTCATATTTGCATATCTTCATCTACCTTATCACAATCGAGGAAAATAGAATAAAAGGAAATTTGTTTCTATAACTGATTTGCAAATTTTATAGTGGTGCCTTCTTTAAGATGAAATACAGTTAATCTTAATTTATAGAACTAAACTTCAAGAAGCAATTTTAATAAGTCTATTTTGTTAGGCAACATACTTCGTTTTTCTAACTGAAATTCCTAATCCCCCAAAAAGAATAAATAGCTATAAAACAAGATCAGTTTCATTTATATAAAATATCTAATATCTGCATATTTGTATTATGATCTTTATTTAATTTTAGATATATTTTAGGTAATTTCTGTCAGTAACACATCATCACAATGTTTTATTTTTTTAATTTCAGAAACACTTTTTACTGGAATGACTATAATAAAGTATTACATACTAGAATGATTATAATAAAGGAAACTGAAAGTAATAAATTATACTGAAGATATGGAAAAATGATAACTTTTTTAACATTATTGGTGGAATTATACAATGGTATAAGGGCTTTGGAAATAAGGACATATATTTACCTAACAATACTTCCATGAAGGGTCATAATGGAATGATGAACATATTCTAATTGGATTTTTATAATATTATGGTTATATATATTTTTATAATATGATGGTTATTTTATAATATGATGGTTATAATATGATGGTTATATACATTTTTATAATATGATGATTATACTTGGAAAATTTACTAAAAACAATTGAATTGTGCACTTAAAAATGTGAATTATGTTATACATGAAATAAACCTCAATAAAATTTTAAAATAAAATTATACTATAAAAACCTACATAGGCATCATCTCATAACACAAAGTATAATTGTAACAGTCAGATTTTTCAGTTAAGATTCTTGAAAAAAGCATAGTTAATCAATATGAATATGAAAAAGCTTTTTCCAAAATGAACACCCATCTCTCAACATGGAGTTCACACCTTGTATTTGATCTAAAGGACCAAAAGAAAAAAGATGTTCCTTATTTGGTAGGCTATCTAAAACTCATTCAATACCCATCTTTGTTTTAACAAAGACTTGATTTTGTTCACATAGAGTTCTGAAGAAAGTTGTATTTAACTAGGAGTAAAATTTGATGGTAAATGTAGAATTACAGAAAATGATATTCTCCTGGTTACATTACAAATAAATATACCTAAGGATAATATATTTTGGAGAAAGGAAACAGACATTTAAAAAATATATATTAAGTAGAAGAGAAAATTAAAACTCATCTACAAGATGAGGCACCTGGGTGGCTCAGTTAGTTAACCATCTGCCTTTGGCTCAGGTCATGATCCCAAGGTCTTGGGCTCAAGCCTACATTGGCCTTCTCAGTGGGAATTCTGCTTCTCTCTCTCACTCTGCCTGCTGTTCCCCTTGCCTGTGTGCTATTTCTCTCTCTCTCTCTGTCAAATAAATAAAATCTTTAAATGAAAAAATTAAACTCATCTATAAGAATATCAAGATAATAACAATAATAGATATAGTTCAAAATTTGTAGGATAGTTCCTTCTGTTAAAATGATAGAATAAAGGCATTTTTAATCTTCTTTTTCTATAATGTATTGAAAACAACAAAAGTAATAAGGAGATGGAAATATCATCAATAAAAGAGTGAAATAGCCACAATAAAAGGTGAAAATAAATGAAGAATTTAATAAATGATTTGATCTTAAATCAGGAAGGATGAACCAAGCTGATTAATAACTATTTCTTTTTGAGAAGATTGTTAATGTATTAAAGGATAAGTGAAAATCATGAAAAAAAAAATTACTTGTTTTCAGGTTGCCTGGGTGGCTCAGTGGGTTAAGCCTCTGCCTGAGCCTCTGCCGGCTCAGGTCTGGTGTCAGGGTCCTGGGATCGAGCCCCGCATTGGGCTCTCTGCTCAGCGGGGAGCCTGCTTCCCTCTCTCTCTCTCTCTGACTGCCTCTCTACCTACTTGTGATCGCTCTCTGTCAAATAAATAAATAAAATCTTCAAAAAAAATTATGTTTTTATATAAAATGACATTCTAAAAGGAACTGAGTAGACCACAGGGAAGTAGGATTTTTATCTTTGTGCACATGCCCCAAAATATGTTAATTTGTTTATAAACATTCAAATGCTTACTAAGTAACTTTTAATTCTCACTATCATCAATGTTGTTTGAAGATACTAAATTTTATGTATTTGTTCTAATACTGGTTAATTCCAGTCTTCTTAAGTTTTGATAAATCCTCATATTATTTCTATTTTTCTCATGTTTACTATTGTTTTAATTTTAAACCACAGAGATTATTACAAAACAATTAATATATATAACATATATTCTTTTTTAAAATATTTGAATTTTTTAGCCTTGTCCTTTGTCAAAGGTCACATATCCAACATGAGTAATAGTGATTATTACTCAAAATTGCTTCAAGATAAAGCATAAATATAATGTGAATATCCATTAATTGGCAAATAGACAAATTATACTACTTATAATTTCTGAATTGTTACCTTTATACTATTTTGTATTTCATATGGCCAAGCAATATAACACATCAAATGAGAAGAAAAAGATAAAAAATAACACAATTAAATCTAATGACCAACATGTGATAATAACATTCCCAAATGTTATTCCTAAAAACAGCTTTGTACTTCCTAAAAACAGCTTCATCCTATTCCTTAGGGTACTCCATCCCTAAGTTCTGTGTTAATTTTCAGTTGTCTTCATATACTCCCCCAAAATCCAACTTGTTTTTTCAATAAATAGAATTTTTTAAAGATTCGTACAGTTAAGGGACTTTTGGGGAAGATGACAGAATAGGAGAACCCTAAGCTTACCTCATCTCAGGGATACAACTAGATAAGTCATATTGTAAATAACCCAGAAAATGAGCTGAAGGCTAGCAGAATAAACTACACAGCTAAATATAGAGAAGAGGCCACATCAGGAGGGTAGGAAGGGAAGAGATTTGGTTGGGAGCTAAAGGGAATGTGGGTCTGTTTGCAGGAGGGAGGGAAGGACCTGTAGATGCAAAGAGAAGAGAGAAACAGACCTTTACACTGGGGAGCCCACATGGCAAAGATGAATCCCCATAACATTTGACTTTGAAACCAAAGGGGTTGAATTTTGTGAATTTTTACAACCAGTGGGAGTTAAAACCTGGAATTTTTGAAAAACAGTGTGCTAAATTCTGGGACAGCCTGGGGTGGTAGGAAGCTGAGTCCCTGCCCTTAAAGAGATAGCACAACAAACAGCTCACAAAGTTACGCATAAAAGCACCTGAGGCATACAGGAAGGAAAGTTATTATGCATCTCAGAGCATGTCCTAAAAGGTAGGTTTCCCAGGAACAAAAGTGCTGGCAAGAACCATTCATTCCCTTGCCCCCCAGCGTAAGCATAAGTCCACCTGTGGGAATTAGCATGGCACTGGCATTCACTACCAAGCTGTTACAACAAACCTTACTCCTTCAGCCAGATCTGCCCCAGTCCCAGGACTGCTGGTCCTCTCCCCCAGAAGACTGGTGCAGATCTTGCCAACATGATGTCTTTCAACTGCATGCTTTGTGAGGTTTCTATCCCTGTGGTGGTGATGACCAGTTATGGCTCTTGGAGGTCTCATGAACCTTAAAACTGAATGCCTAGCCCATGTGCACCTTGCAGATCAGCCTTGGCCAGCCCCAGTCTGGTTTCAGCAATAATTTCATGTCTCTGGTGGAAGAGGACCAGCACACAAAACTAGAGGGCACTGTAAGCACTACCCCCATCTGCATTGTGGATCAGCCCCTAGCCAGTGCATTCTTAGCAGTGGAAGATATGTCCTCTCTGGAAGAGAATTAGCACATACCTTGTTAAAAGCTGCCCCATCATGTACATTCAAGAGCGAGAGGCATAGCTAACTTGCCTAACATACAGAAATAGACACAGAGAGGTAAAAAAAAAAAAAAAAATGAGAAAGAGAAATGAAATTAAAAGAAGAGGACAAAACCAGAGCAAGAGACCTAAGCAAAACAGAGATAAGTAATATGCCTGATGGAGAATTTAAAGTAATGATCATAAATATACTCACTGGACTTGGAAAAAAGTACATGATATTAGTAACACCCTTAACAAAAATAAGAAAGGAACCCAATCAGAGATGAAGAACACAGTAATTGAAACTAAAAGTATACTAGGTAGAATAAGTAGCAGGCTAGAGGAGTCCATAACAAATGAATCAGAAACCATGACAACAGATTAATGGAAAGTGATCAAGGTGAGCAGATGAGAGGGGAAAAAATATGCAAAATGAGAATAGATTTAGGGAATTCAGTGACTCCATCAAGTACAATAACATTTGTTTTATAGCAAACTCAGAAGAAGAAGAGAAAGAAAGGTAAGGCAGAGAATGTATTTGAAGAAATAATAGCTGAAAAATTACTGAATCTGGTTCAAATTTAGAACTAGGAGGTACAGAAATCTCCCAATGAAATTAATCCAAGAAGTTCTATACAAAGAAACATAACAAATAAAAAGGTAAAAAGTAGTGATAAAGTTATAAAAGCAGCAAGACAAAAGAAGACAGTTATAAAAGGGAAACATTTTAAGTCCATTGGCAGACTTTTCAGCAGAAAATTTGCAAACCTGAAGATAGTGGCATAATGTATTCAAAGTGCTGAAAGGAAAAAAAAATCTGCAGGCAAGAATACTCTATCCAACAAGGCTGTCATTCAAAATAGAAGATAAAGAGTTTCCCAGACAAACACAGTTTAAAGGAGTTCATGACCACTAAACAGCCCTATGAGAAGTATTAAGGACTCTGTGAGTGGAAAGGAAAGACCATAAGTAAAAGAAGGAAGAGTGGGAAGGACAAAAGCAATAAAAATAAGTACATTTGTAAAAATCAGTCAAAAACTCACAAGATTAAAAAAATGTAAATATGATATTATATTCTTAAAACATGGAAAGGAATAAAGAATGGGTTCAAACTTAAATGACCATCACGTTAAAATAGACTATTATATGCAAATATTACATATAAAACTAATGGTAAGCACAAATCAAAAACTAATGATAGATTTGCAAAAAATGAAAAGTAAGAAATTCAAGGATATCACTAAAGAGAGCTGATTTATCATGTGAGAAGAGACCAAGGACAGAAAGGAAAAGAGAAGAACACAAAAATAGCAACAAAATTAGTCACAAAATAGATACATACCTATCAATAATTATTTTGAATATAAATGGACTACATGTTCCAATCAGAAGACATAGGGTGACAGGATGGATTCAAACAAACAAGACCTATGTAAATGCTGCCTATAAAAGACCTACTTCACACCTGAAAAAAACATGAAGATTGAAAGTGAGGGGATGGAGAAACTTTGGATGGATGTACAAAGAAAACCAGAATAGCAAAAAATATAGCAGACAAAATAGACTTTAAAACAAAGTCTGTAACAAGAGACAAAGATGAATATATAATAAAGGGACAATCCAACTAGAAAATATAAATTGTATTTATGCACCTAATGTTGTAACACTCAAATATAAGAAACAGTTAGTAGCAAACATGAAGGAACTAATCAATAGTGATATAGTAATAGTAGGGAACTGTAACACTTTACTTACATCAATAAACAGATCATCTAAACAGAAAATTAACAAGGAAACAGTGGCTTTGAATGAAAAAAAAAAAAAAAAGATGGACTTAACAGATATGTTCAAAACATTCCATCCCCAAACAGCAACATATGTATTCTTTTCAACTGCACATGGACCATTCTCCAGAATAAACCACATAATAGACCACAAAACAAATCCAAAAAGATCAAAGTCATACCAGTCTTCTTTTCTGACTACAACACAAAGAAACTAAGAATCAACCACAAGAAAAAAACCTGGAAAGAGCAAAAATGCATGGAAGTTAAATAGTATGCTACTAAACAATGACTGGGTAAGCCAAGAAATCAAAGCAGAAATAGCAAAATAGATGGAAATGAATGAAAATGAAAACAGGGTGGTACAAAATCTTTGGTGAAACCAAAGCTGTCTTAGCTGGAAAATTTATAGCAGTACAGGCCTACTACAAGAAACAAACAAACAAAATATCAAATAAACAACCTAATCTTACACTAAAAAGAGCTACAAAGAGTATAAGCAAAACCCCAAACCAGTAGAAGGAAGGAAATAGTAAAGTTAATGATGTAGAAACAAACAAACAAATAAACAAAAATAACAGATTAATGAAGCCGGGAATTGGTTCTTCGAAAAAATCAACACAATTGATAAAACTCTTGCAAGACTCATCAAAAATTTAAAAAAATGATCAAATAAGCAAAATCAGAAATGAAAGAGGACAAATGACAGCTGACACCAAACAAATACAAATATAAGAGAATATATTCTTAAGGCGCCTGGGTGGCTCAGTGGGTTAAATCCTCTTTCTTCAGCTCAAGTCATGATCTCAGGGTCCTGGGATTGAGCCTTGTATTGGGCTCTCTGCTCAGCAGGGAGCCTGCTTCTTCCTCACTCTCTGCCTGCCTCTCTGACACTTGTGATCTCTCTATCAAATAAATAAATAAAATCTTAAAGAATATATTCTTACATATTTTTCATAATATATTAGAGAATATTATGAAGAATTATATGACAACAAATTGGCAACCTAGAAGATAGGTATCAATTCCTAGAACCATATAACCTACTAAAATGGGAGCGGGAAGAAACAGAAAATTTGAATGGACCAGTTACCAGCAATGAAATTGAATTAGTAACCAAAATAATCCCCAAAAACGTCCAGAAGCAGACAGCTTTACATGTGAATTCCACCAAACATTTAAAGAAGAGGTAATATCCATTCTTCTCAGACTCTTCCAAAAAATAGAAGAGGAAGGAAAACTTCCAGATTCATCCCATGAAACTAGTATTACCCTGATACCAAAAGTAGATAAAGACCCCACAAAAAAAAAAAAAAAAAGAAAGAAAGAAAATCCCAGGCCAGTATCTCTGATGAACATAGATGCAAAAAATTTTCAACAAAGTAACTAGCAAACTGAATCCAACAATACATTAAAAAAATCATTTACCATGATCAGATAGGATTATTCCTGTGATGCAAGGGTGGTTTAATATTTGCAAATCAATCAATGTGATAGATCACATCAATAAGAAAATAGCTAAAAGCCATATAATTATTTCAATAGATGCACAAAAAGCATCTGACAAAGTGCAACAACCATCCATGATAAAAACCTACAACAAAGTAGGTTTAGAGGGAACATGCCTCCATATAATAAAGACCATTTATGAAAAGTCCACAACTAACATCATATTCAATAGTGAAAAACTAAGGTCAAGAGAGAAGGATATCCATTTGTACCACTTTTATTCAACATAGTACTGGAAGTCTTAGCCACAGCAGTTAGACAAGAAAAAGATACTAAAGACATCCAAATTGAAAAGCAGGAAGTAAACTTTCACTATTTGCAGGTACCATGGCTCTGAATACAGAAAACCCTAAAGTCGCTACCCAAAAAGTAACAGTAGTGATCAGTGAATTTGGTACATTTGCAGGATACAAAATCAAAGTATAGAAACCCACTGCATTTCTATACACTAATAATGTAGCAGAAAACAGTATGGTGCTGGCACAAAAATAGACACATATATGAATAGAACATAATAGAATTTCCAGAAATTAAGCCACAATTGTATGGTCCATTAGTGCTCAACAAAGGAGAGAATAGGATAATGGAATGGGAAAAAGTCTCTTCAACAAATGGTTTTGGGAAAAGTGGACACAACGTGTAAAAGAATGAAACTGTACTGCTCTTTACTCTCTTACACCACATACAAAAATAAACTCAAAATGGATTAAGGACCTAAATGTGAATCCCCAAACCATATAAATCCTAGAGGAGAGCACAGGCAGTAATATTCTGATATTGGCCCTAAGAGTATCCTTCTAGATATGTCTCCTGAGGCAAGAGAAACAAAAATGAAAATATACTATTGGGACTACATCAAAATAAAAGACTTCTTCAGCAAAGGAAATAACCAACAAAACTAAAGAACAAACTATGGAATTAGAGAAAGTATTTGCAAAAGACATAGCTAATAAAGATTTATTATCCAAATATGTAAAAAATATATACAACTGAACACTAAAAGAAAGAAAAATCCAGTTAAAAACAGCAAAAAACATGAACAAATATTTTTCCAAAGAAGACATACAGATAGCCAATAGACACATGAAGAGATGCTCAACATCACTAATCATCAGGGAAATGCAAATTAATTAAAACAGTGAGATATCACCTTATACCTGTCAGAATGGGTAAAATAAAAAAATATAAGAAACAGCAAGTTTTGGTGAGGATATGGAGAAAAAGGAAGTCTCATCACTGTGGGAAAGCAAACTGGTGCAGCCACTCTAAAAGATGATATGGAGGTTCCTTGAAAAATTAAAAATAGAATTACTGTATGATCCAGTAATCACACCTTTGGGTATTTACTCCCTCCCCCAAAAAACACCAAAAACAAAAACAAACCAGGAAAAAAAATCCCCAGTTTAAATATATATATGCATTCCTGTATTTATTGCAACAATATTTACAATAGCCAAGATACAGAAGTAGCCTATATGTCCATCAATAGATAAATGACTAAAGAAGATTTGGTGTATATGTTATATACACTGGAATATTATTCAACCATAAGAAAGAAAGAAATCCTGTCCTTTGCAACAACACGGATGAAGCTAGAGAATATAATGCTAAGCAAAATAAGCAAGAAAAAGATGAATGCCATATGATTTCACTTATGTGTGAAATTTAAGAAGGAAAACAAATGAACAAAAGGAAAAAGAGAGAGACAAAACAAAAAACGGGCTTTTTAAAAAATTGTATTTATTTATGAAAGAGAGAGAGAGCAAGAGAGAAAACAGGAAGGAGCCGAGCAAGAGCGATAAGTAGACCGCCCACAGAGTGCAGAGCTGGATGCAGGGCTCCATCTCAGGACCCTGAGATCATGAACTGAGCTGAAACCAAGAGTCAGATGCTTAACCAACTGAGCCACCAAGGCGCCCCTAAATGAAGTACAAAAGTTGGAAAATCAGTCTGTGCTAACAGCTGTCAAGGTAGTGGTTACCCTTTAGAAGAAATCACTAAAACTGAGTTCAGTAGGGCTTCCAGGTTGTTGATAATGTCAATTCACACTATTTCCATTATGGAATAAACAGGAAACCAGTGCATTTATCTTTCCCTAACACTTTATCTTCTTAGTTATTTTAAATTTTATCCAGATTATTAATGCAATATTAATAATGTAGGTTATTATATCATTATATTCAAGGGAAACATAAACTTCACCTTGGATATTTTTGATACTTCCTTTTGCCATAAAAATGTATATAGATTCTCTTATTCAGAATACAATTCTAATTACAAAACATTTCATTTGAGGCTTCACATGAATTCCCTCAACATATTTTATATCCTTAAAATCAGCAGACTTATAATTTTAATTAGATTCTCTCAAATTTTGTAGCATTCATCAATGGAAGACTTCTACTCTAGTTGTATGGTCTGTTCAGACATTAAATGAAGACACACTGAAAATTTCTTACTCTTTTAACAATATTTTTTTTTCTCTAGCCTAGATTGGAAGCTGCCTCTCTTCTCTGTTTCTGTGTATATAAGCTATAAAAATAATTGAAGCTATATTATTGTATTTATTTTCCTTTTGCTTATCTCCCATTTTTTAACCTATTGGCTGTTTTATTATTGCCATCTCCCACTTTAAACACAGGCACTAGACTATGGCAGAAATTCAGTAAATATCTATTTAATTGAGTTATAACTTCATATTATTTTTAAATGAAATATTTAACTGTCAAGAGACATAGAATAAAAGAGATTTTTATTCTTCTCCTACCCACTTAAGCCCCCATGTTGCATCACCACTTCCTCATATCAGGGGGTGGGAGGTTGGGGTACCAGGTGGTGGGTATTATAGAGGGCACGGATTGCATGGAGCACGGGGTGTGGTGCAAAAATAATGAATACTGTTATGCTGGAAATAAAATAAATAAATAAATAAATAAAAAATAAATTGGAAAAAAAAAAAAGAAAGAGATTTTTAGTTTATTTTCATCCCAGCAAATAAGCCTAAGAAAATGTTACCATGATAAAATATCTTAGTAAATATTGACCCTCAGAAATGAAAAGTAGGTTGTATTGTGTTAATATTATCAAGCAAAATAATTAATTAGACAGCTTATTATTTAAAAACATCTTATGTACCAGACACAGGAGATAAAAAGTTAATCAAGCATTCTTTTCCAGTATCAGGAAAGATTTAAAAATTTACTCAAATTCTTTTCAATATTTGAGACTCTCTCCAACCTGGAAAGTTTTAAGAAGCAAGAAGCCAAGGGGTGCCTGGGTGGCTCAGTCATTTAAGCATCTGCCTTGTGCACAGGCCATGATCTCAGGGTCCTGGGATTGAGCCCTGCCTTGGGCTCCCCACTCAGCATAGAGTGTGTTTCTCCCTCACTCTCTGCCCCACCTCCCCCTCACCCCACTTCACCCCTGCTAGTGGTCCTTGTCTCTCAAATAAGTAAAATCTTAAAAAAATAATAATAATAAGCAAGAAGTTGAACCTATAAGTTATATCTTTTAACTGTCCTTTTTTTTTTTTTTTTTTAGAAATGATGCCTAAGATCTTCTGCAACTTTTTAAAACCACTATTGATTTCAATGTGTTATTATAAAATGTTAAAAAAGATGACAAAATATATTGATACTACATTTAAATAACTTCTAAGAAGCTCTATAAACTCATGAATAATATGATATGACTGCTTATGAATATACAGTTTATTATCTGATGCCTTTCTTATGTGAAAATATGAGAAACTGTAAAGAATGTTTGAGCATTTATTAGTTTTAATTTAAAAAAGTTTATTCCTTAATCTGAAAATAATTATTTTCTTTGGTATGTTGTTGAATTCTGTGTGTGTGTGTGTGTGTGTGTGTGTGTGTGTGTGTGTGTTTTGAAGACTAACTTACCAAGATGTGTTAGTTTTCTATTGCTGCTATAGCACAAAATTTCTAAATTCATTATCTTACAGTTCTGGAGGTCAAAAGTATAAAATTCCTCTTAAAAGTAAAATCAAGGTGTCAGCATAATTGCGTTCATTCTAGAGGCTTTAGGGACAATCCACCCTTGATGTTTTCAGCTTCCAGAGGCCTCTTACATTTCTTGCTCCATGGCCCCTTCATCTTCAGACTGCATTGCTTTTTGTATCCAGTCTCTGCTTCTGTCATCACATCTGCTGATTCTGTCTTTCCTTCTTTCTTCTTATAATAAATCTTTAATTAAATGGGCCCACCCATATAATCCAGGATCATCTTCCTGCTCAAGATCTTCAATTTGATCTAACTGCAAAATCCTTCCATTACTCTTCTTGGGCTGCCATAAGAAAACACCACAAACTGGATAGCTTGAGACCAATAGACATTCATTTTCTTCCAGTCATAAGGAGGATAGAAATCCAAAATCAAGATGGCCAATGGCAGTAAGTCAATAGTTAATTCCCAAAATATTTAAAATAAATAACTTGGGAAACCTGTCCATTCCATATAGATTTTTAAAAATTGAACTCCCCATTATGTATAAATTGATTCTAGTAATTAGTACCCACATATTTATTATTACTGCACATTTACTATTTTTACTAAATACATTTGGTTTCCCTTTAATTGAAAGTCCTGTGAGATTCTAAAATTATATTTTGAAATATATTTTAACAATAGTGTGGGATTTTATACAACAATTTGGAAGGACTTCAAGTTATGCTATATTTTATAAATAGTTACAATGTAAAATCAGCATGCGTTTTTTTATTTGTACTTAAGCATTGTATATACTCTCCACATAAAAGAACTGTTTCCACATGACATTATTGTGCCAACAATGTTATTACCATCTATTTGGCATCTAGAAGATGTTATAAGTCATCTTCCAATTCTAATGCTCAGTATTAGCCCAATAGGAACATCTACCAAGTTGTGTATTAAATTATGTGTTTTGCTGATGATAAAATTGAAAAAAAAATTTTCATTTTGGATCCTTTTTATTCCTTTGTGTTTATTTTGTTTTAGTTATTATATAAAAGAAACCAGAATTAAAAAAAAACAAAAATGATATATATAGAAATAAAAGAAATATTGAAGTCTTACTAAAAATAATATATTTTCTTTATGAATTTTTTAGTAAAGGAAATAGTACAACTTTTCCAGTTTATAGATTACTTAGATTTTCATTATTTTCTCAGAAATAGAATTTATTGAACTAAACACATTGAAGTATATCTTAAAATTATTCAATAAAGTTATACTGAAAATAAGTATAATTATCTTATTTGAACAATACGCATTAATACTTCAAATATGATTTTTTTTTCTTTTAGGAAACGAATTATATACCAATTAGCCACATTGTCTCTTCTGATTAAAATTTTCATCAATTAAATTATATGTAATTCATTTATAAGAAATTTTTGTGGAACTGATAATATCCATTTGTCTGCACAATTGGATCTTCAAACGTCTTAAAAATAAGGCTATCTTGAGTAATCAAAAATACATTTTTAACATTTCAGAACATTTGTTTTCAACTAGGAGAGGAAGGATAAAAATATCTTAAATATTTTATAAATAATATTTACTTATTTATGATTTCATATTCAGGAATACTCAAATTAATGAATATAATTGATTTCAGATTTGGGTTTTGCTAACTATTGACCACTGAGGAAATAGGCATCCAAATTCACCAGTGCCTATTTGATGCATAAAAATTTCATAATAGTGTAATAAATAATACAGTTCAGAAACCTAGATATCATAAAACCAAATAATTTCATATGAAATACCAATACTGTTGACTGATAAGAAATTGAGGAAATTATATTTAAGTGAAAAGGCTTTAAAATATAGGTTATAGAACAAAAAGTATGGTATGATCTAGTTTATTTACATATACTCATTTGAATGTTTATAGAAAAAAGTGCACCAAAATATTAGCTGTAACCACTTCTGGTCACTAGAATTTTAGAATTTCAGTTACATTTCATATCTCTGAACAACAGCATATAGGGCTTTCCCTTTTTCTAGGACTCTTAAAGCATGAAATGAACTTAGGGACAGAGTTAGGGGTGGAAAAAAAACAGTCCAAAATTTACCTTCAGTAGTTAAAGTTAAAATGAATTGGCAAATTCATTGCCAATTTTTCTTCTCATTTTTTTTCTTCATAAATTTATCTAAAGATCTTTTTTTCCCAAGAAGAGAAAATAAATAACGGTATGACAGTGGGCCAAAATTGGCTGTAGATAGTATCATGGAGACTTTGAAGGAAGACATCAGTTTACTAAGATAACAGATCTGCCCATAGCAAGATATTGTTCAGTAGATCAATTTTTTGTATTCTAGTTCCAGTACTTGTTAAACATGCAGTGATGTGCTTTTAGCCAACATAGCCCAACAAAGATTAAAACTGGAAATATTTGGTGACATTGGCCAGCTGTGTTAATTTCTACATAATGGTTTTTGCTATTGTGAGATCTTAAGTAGGTCTGAAACAGAATGAGCATAGTATTGAGGCAAAGTAGTATATATGCTTTTTTTTTTTTGCTTTAAACTCTTTATTATACAAATTACTTATCTCCGTTTGATTAAGGCTCTCCACCCACACCTGCTGAGGCTTTATCTTGTTCTTTCATTTGGAACATGTTCCTCTGTTTCTTCATTTTGCTTGACACTCCCTACTGTTTTTGTTTGTTTGTTTGTTTGTTTGTTTGTTTCTGGTGCAATGACAAAGTATCTTTATTTTTTTTTTATAATTTTTTATTTTTTATAAACATATATTTTTATCCCCAGGGGTACAGGTCTGTGAATCACCAGGTTTACACACTTCATAGCATTCACCATGGCACATACCCTCCCCAATGTCCATAACCCCACTCCCCTTCACCCAACCACCCTCCCCCCAGCAACCCTCAGTTTGTTTTGTGAGATTAAGAGTCACTTATGGTTTGTCTCCCACGCAATCCCATCTTGTTTCATTTATTCTTCTCCTACCCCCTTAACCCCCCATGTTGCATCTCCACTTCCTCATATCAGGGAGATCATATGATAGTTGTCTTTCTCCGCTTGACTTATTTCGCTAAGCATGATACCCTCTAGTTCCATCCACATTGTCGCAAATGGCAAGATTTCATTTTTTTTGATGGCTGCATAGTATTCCATTGTGTATATATGCCACCTCTTCTTTATCCATTCATCTGTTGATGGACATCTAGGTTCTTTCCATAGTTTGGCTATTGTAGACATTGCTGCTATAAACATTTGGGTGCCGTGCCTTTTCGGATCACTACGTTTGTATCTTTAGGGTAAATACCCAGTAGTGCAATTGCTGGGTCATAGGGTAGTTCTATTTTCTACATTTTGAGGAACCTCCATGCTTTTTTCCAGAGTGGTTGCACCAGCTTGCATTCCCACCAAAAGTGTAGGAGGGTTCCCCTTTCTCCGCATCCTTGCCAGCATCTGTCATTTCCTGACTTCTTAATTTTAGCCATTCTGACTGGTGTGAGGTGATATCTCATTGGGTTTTGATTTAGATTTCCCTGATGCCAAGTGATATGGAGCACTTTTTCATGTGTCTGTTGGCCATCTGGATGTCTTCTTTGCAGAAATGTCTGTTCATGTCTTCTGCCCATTTCTTGTTTGGATTATTTGTTCTTTGGGTGTTGAGTTTGCTAAGTTCTTTATAGATTTTGGACACTAACCCTTTATCTGATATGTCGTTTGCAAATATCTTCTCCCATTCTGTCAGTTGTCTTTTGGTTTTGTTAACTGTTTCCTTTGCTGTGCAAAAGCTTTTGATCTTGATAAAATCCCAATAGTTCATTTTTGCCCTTGCTTTCCTTGCCTTTGGCGATGTTCCAAGGAAGATGTTGCTGCGGCTGAGGTCGAAGAGGTTGCTGTCTATGTTCTCCTCAAGGATTTTGATGGATTCCTTTCTCACATTGAGGTCCTTCATCCATTTTGATTCTATTTTTGTCTGTGGTGTAAGGAAATGGTCCATTTCATTTTTCTGCATGTGGCTGTCCAATATTCCCAACACCATTTATTGAAGAAGCTGTCTTTTTTCCATTGGACATTCTTTCCTGCTTTGTCGAAGAATTGTTGATCATAGAGTTGAGGGTCTATTTCTGGGATCTCTATTCTGTTCCATTGATCTATGTGTCTGTTTTTGTGCCAGTACCATGCTGTCTTGATGATGAGAGCTTTTTAATAGAGCTTGAAGTCCAGAATTGTGATGCCACCAACTTTGGCTTTGTTTTTCAATATTCCTTTGGCTATTCGAGGTCTTTTCTGGTTCCATATAAATTTTAGGATTATTTGTTCCATTTCTTTGAAAAAATGGATGGTACTTTGATAGGAATTGCATTAAATGTGGAGATAGGTTTAGGTAGCATAGACATTTTCACAATATTTATTCTTCCAATCCAGGAGCATGGAACATTTTTCCATTTCTTTGTGTCTTCCTCAATTTCTTTCATGAGTACTTTATACTTTTCTGAGTATAGATTCCTTGCCTCTTTGGCTAGGTTTATTCCTAGGTATCTTATGGTTTTGGGTGCAATTGTAAATGGGATTGACAGATTAATTTCTTTTTCTTCTGTCTTGTTGGTGTAGAGAAATGCAACTGATTTCAGTGCATTGATTTTATATCCTGACACTTTACTGAATTCCTGTACAAATTCTAGCAATTTTGGAGTGGAGTCTTTTGGGTTTTCCACATAGAGTATCATATCATCTGTGAAGAATGATAGTTTGACTTCTTCTTTGCCAATTTGGATGCCTTTAATTTCCTTTTTTTTGTCTGATTGCTGAGGCTAGGACTTCTAGTACTATGTTGAATAGCAGTGGTGGTAATGGACATCCCTGCCATGTTCCTGACCTTAGAGGAAAAGCTTTCAGTTTTTCTCCATATTTGCGGTGGGTTTTTCATAGATGGCTTTGATGATATTGAGGTATGTGCCCTCTATCCCTACACATTGAAGAGTTTTGATCAGGAAGGGATGCTATACTTTGTCAAATGCTTTTTCAGCATCAATTGAGAGTATCATATGGTTCTTGTTCTTTCTTTTATTGATGTGTTGTATCACATTGATTGATTTGTGGATGTTGAGCCAACCTTGCAGCCCTGGAATAAATCCCACTTGGTCGTGGTGAATAATCCTTTTAATGTACTGTTGAATCCTATTGGCTAGTATTTTGCTGAGAATTTTTTTTTAAGATTTTATTTATTTGACAGAGAGTGATCACAAGTAGGTAGAGAGGCAGGCAGAGAGAGAGAGAGGGAAGCATGCTCCCCACTGAGCAGAGAGCCCGATGTGGGACTCGATCCCAAGACCCTGAGATCATGACCTGAGCCAAAGGCAGCGGCTTAATCCACTGAGCCACCCAGAAGCCCCTGGTGAGAATTTTCACATCTGTGTTCATCAGGGATATTGGTCTGTAGTTCTCTTTTTTGATGGGATCCTTGTCTGGTTTTGGGATCAAGGTGATGCTGGCCTCATAAAGTGAGATTGGAAGTTTTCCTTCCATTTCTATTTTTTGGAACAGTTTCAGGAGAATAGGAATTAGTTCTTCTTTAAAAGTTTGGTAGAATTCCCCCAGGAAGCCATCTGGCCCTGGGCTTTAGTTTGTTTGGAGATTTTTGATGACTGTTTCAATCTCCTTACTGGTTATGGGTCTGTTCAGGCTTTCTATTTTCTTTTCTATTTCTTCCTGGTTCAGTTATGGTAGTTTATATGTCTCTAGGAATGCATCCATTTCTTCCAGATTGTCAGATTTGTTGGTGTAGAGTTGCTCATAGTATGTTCTTATAATTGTCTGTATTTCTTTGGTGTTAGTTGTGATCTCTCCTCTTTTAGATTTTATTTATTTGGGTCCTTTCTCTTTTCTTTTTGATAAGTCTGACCAGGGGTTTATCAATCTTATTAATTCTTTCAAAGAACTAGCTCCTAATTTCATTGATTTGTTCTATTGTTTTTTTGGTTTCTATTTAATTGATTTCTCCTCTGATCTTTATGATTTCTCTTCTCCTGCTGGGTTTAGGGCTTCTTTCTTGTTCTTCTCCAGCTCCTTTAGGTGTAGGGTTAGCTTGTGTACCTGAGACCTTTCTTGTTTCTTGAGAAAGGCTTGTACTGCTATATATTTTCCTCTACTGCCTTTGTTGATTCCCACAGATTTTGAACCATTGTGTTTTCATTATCATTTGTTTCCATGAATTTTTTCAATTCTTCTTTAATTTCCTGGTTGACCCATTCATTCTTTAGAAGGATGCTGTTTAGTCTCCATGTATTTGGGTTCTTTCCAAACTTCCTTTTGTGGTTGAGTTCTAGCTTTAGAGCATTGTGGTCTGAAAATATGCAGGGAATGATCCCAATCTTTTGATACCGGTTGAGTCCTGATTTAGGACCGAGGATGTGATCTATTCTGGAGAATGTTCCATGTGCACTAGAGAAGAATGTGTATTCTGTTGCTTTGGGATAAAATGTACTGAATATACCTGTGATGTCCATCTGGTCCAGTGTGTCATTTAAGGCATTTATTTCCTTTGATCTTTTGCTTGGATGATCTATCCATTTCAGTGAGGGGAGTGTTAAAGTCCCCTACTATTATTTTATTATTGTGGATGTGTTTCTTTGGTTTGTTATTAATTGGTTTAGATAGTTGGCTGCTCCCACATTGGCGGCATAGATATTTAAAATTGTTAGATCTTCTTTTTGGACAGACCCTTTGAGTATGATATAGTGTCCTTCCTCATCCCTTATTACAGTCTTTGGCTTAAAATCTAATTGATCTGATATAAGGATTGCCAATCCTGCTTTCTTCTGATGTCCATTTCCATCCCCTCACTTTAAATCTGGAGGTGTCTTAGGGTTTAAAATGAGTTTCTTGTAGGCAACATATAGATGGGTTTTGTTTTTTTTATCCATTCTGATACCCTGTGTCTTTTGATTGGAGCATTTAGCTCATTAACATTCAAGGTAACTATTGAGAGATATGAATTTAGTGTCATTGTATTGCCTGTAAGGTGACTGTTACTGTATATTGTCTCTGTTCCTTTCTGTATCACTTGTAGGCTCTCTCTTTGCTTAGAGGACCCCTTTCAATATTTCCCGTAGAGCTGGTTTGGTGTTTGCAGATTCTTTCCTTTTTGTTTGTCCTGGAAGCTTTTAATCTCTCCTTCTATTTTCAATGATAGCCTAGCTGGATATAGTATTCTTGGCTGCATGTTTCTCTCGTTTAGTACTCTGAATATATCATGCTAGCTCTTTCTGGCCTGTCAGGTCTCTGTGGATAATTCTGCTGCCAATGTAACATTTTTACTATTGTATTTTACAGACTCCTTTTCCCAGACTGCTTTCAGGATTCTCTCTTTGTCACTAAGACTTGTAAATTTTACTATTAGGTGATGGAGTGTGGACATATTCTTGTTGATTTTGAGGGGGGTTCTCTGCGCCTCCTGGATTTTGATGCTTGTTCCCTTTGCCATATTGGGGAAATTCTCTCCAATAATTCTCTCCAGTATACCTTCTGCTCCCCTCTCTCTTTCTTCTTCTCCTGGAATCCCAATTATTCTAATGTTGTCTCGTCTTATAGTGTCACTTATCTCTCGAATTCTCCTCTCGTGGTCCAGTTGCTGTTTGACCCTCTTTTGCTCAGCTTCTCTATTCTTTGTCATTTGTGCTTCTATATCACTAATTCTTTCTTCTGCCTCATTTATCTTAGCAGTCAGAGCCTCCATTTTTTATTGCACTTCATTAATAGCTTTTTAAATTTCACTTGGTTAGATTTTAGTTCTTTTATTTCTCCAGACTAACCTTTGTAAAATGTAAATCTTGTAATTTTTAATCTATGCTTAACATCCTTCAATAGACTCAATTTTATCTTGTAATAAAAAATTACACTGTTTTAAATGGCCTCTCCCTTTTAGATTTGTCTCTCTCCACTCTATTTGTTTCTGTTACACTGGCCTTCTGTCATTTTTTAAAATAAGATGTATCTCCTAATATCTTTGCATATGTACGTATTAATATTAATAGCTTTAAAATTCAATTAAAAATTGATAAAAATGACAAATACAAAGATTTCAAATTAAAGGAAGGTTTGAAATGATTAATATACTTATGAAAAGATTCTCAACCCTGATAAATTAAAAAAAAAACAATACCATTTTTAAATGATAAGATGGGCAATCTCAAAAGTGACAGTATTCAAAATAGGCTATCCTGTGAAAAGGGTGGGATTTCCCTTACATTGTTGAAAAACCTCATTAGTAGTTGCTTTTTTGAAGGAAGATTTCTGGGTATTTAAAACCCATACTCATGTACAACTTGATATAACCAATATCCCACAGGGATCACAGTATATATACATAAAGTATCTTTATCATATATTTCATATTATATTTATATTAGCTCAAAATTAGAAATGAATTAAAAGCTAAATAAAACAATGAATTGAGGGTTAAATAACTACAATAAAAATTAGCATATTTCTACTTTATCAGGGCAGATGTACTTGAGGACAGATAGTGGATGGCACAGAGAGGAGATTTTTTTTAATTTTCCATTTTTTGACCACATTTCTCATTTTGCACCCTCTAATTCCTCTTGAAGGTACAAATGAACCCTTAATCAATTTTCCAAACACAAGCCACCTCAGACATGCTCTAAGCAAATGAATGTGTAGCCACCTGAACGTGATATTCCTTTATGAATGGTCCCCCTCCAATTCCTAATTTCTCTTTAGGAATATACTTGTATTTTCAGAGTGCATACATAGCTAATACATTTGAGCCTTATGTTTTATTTTAATTATTGACCAAATTTACTTGCAATTAAACAGTATACTTGTTTTGATCTCTTTGAGTTCTTAAAATAATTATACTTATGTGTAATAAAGCAGAAGTGGTTTAATTGAAGTTATTGTTAATTGCATTAAAAAAAGATCAGTCAGGACAGTTAAACAGAACTTTAGATGCATTTCCTTACTGTGCAATCACATCCATCAAGAAGTTATAGAGTGTGAAATTGCAGAAAAATGCGTGAAACTGGTGTATAGGTTTAAGTCATTTTTGAAGCACAATCAATGTGACAGTATTTTTAGTTAGATAATTCAAGAGTTTGGGTAAAATTAACAGAGTCACATATCCAACATTATCTCAATATTAATATAAAAATTGAAATGTACTAAGTAGTAAGCAGGCAGACCTAAATATGGTCTCTTCTTGTAAGGATTTATACCTACCACTCTGTCTCTTTCAGTGCTTCTCAGTTCTTTGACCTTTTTATTACAATCACAAGTACTTTGCCTACTCCCAGAATAATTATGCTGCCCTAATGCCAAATCTCTGAAAATCTCTTTAAATGAGACATCATTCTTTCTGTTGTTCTTGCCCCTAACATTGGAGTAATCTTTGCTTCTTCTCTTGCCAGTCACCTCTTATCTATCAGGAGAGCCTGATGGTTATTCTGTCAGAATATGTCCAGAGTGTTACCACCATTTATTACTTTCTTTGGTACCATTTTGTGCATGCTTCTATCATCTGTTATCTGAATTACTACAATTATCTCTTAACTGGTCTTGGTTTCATCTTGTCCTCTGTAGATCATTGTCAATAACAATTGTATTTCACTTTAAATATAAGGCAAGTTAGAATATTGATTTTCTGTTCAAAATACACCTAATTTTGAGGGAAAAAAAGGTTCATATAGGTATAATGGGACTCCAGCTGAAAAGATCATCAAATATAATTCTGGGATCACTGTCTTCTTTTCTTGCTCTCATTTTACTACAGTGTCATTGATTGGAGGAGCACATGGATTATTTTTTAAGCAATACATTGCTACAAAGCCTTCACTAATATTTTAGCTTTACATTGAGATCTACCTACCCTGACCCTCCTATGTAAAATTACAAACCACCGAGATTCTTCCATTTCATCTTCCCTGATTTATTTGTCTCCCTTACACTTGCCAACTTCTGATACAGTAACTGTGACAAATTATGTTTTCCAAAGGGGCATGGTATTATTTCCCATCCCATATACTTATCTGCAGCAGGAACTTGGTGGATCCTAATTGCCTGTCTCTTGAATTTGAGCTGCCAGATAAGTCACCTCTTGATGTATAAGTGCAGAAGTCATGCTCTGGTATTTCCATGGCTATGTCATAAGGAATCTTGTCAGTTTCACTGAGTTCTTTTAGAATGTTTTTTCTTGGGTCTCTCCATTTTTTAATTTAACCTCCATGCTGAGTGACATTAGTCACATGGAGTGGTCAAAAATGTATGTGCACCAGTCCACAACTCCACCTCAGCTGATGGTTAACATTTGCTGAATGAACCCTCTTGGATATTCAGCTTAGTTAAACTTTCTCATAACTTCTGCAGAGTCAGCAGACAAGAGACTACAGCTACTTGAGGAATTCCAAGGAAGAACTGTCCATCTGAACCAAGAACAACCCACAGACAGCTAAGGGATAAAAAAAAAAAAAGATATATATATATATATATATATATATATATATACACACACACACATACACACACACACACACACACACTCTCAAGGATTTGTTTGTTTAAAAAAAAAAAAAAAAAGATTTATTTATTTGAGAGAGAGAGCACGTGCTGAGGGGGAGAGGCCAGACGGAGAGGGAGAAAAGCAGACTCCCCACTGAGCACTGAGCCTGACACAGGGCTTAATCTCACAACCTCAGGCTCATGACCTTAGCTGAAAATCAAGTCAGTCGCTTAACTGATTGAGCCACTCAGGCATCTCTGTTTGTTTGCTTTTAAATGCAGTAAAAGGTCAGTGTTATTTATTGTGTTTATTAAAATATCTACCTAATAATAAGTAGGCTCCACGAAAATAGGATATTTTCTGTGTTTAAGTATTGCTACCCTGGCCTTCTTTTGGCATCTGTTTGCATGATAAATGTTTCTCCATCCTATCACTTTCAATCTGCAGGTGTCTTTTGGTCTGTTAAGAGCAGAGACTTGGGTCTTGTATTTATCCACTCTGTCATGTTGTATTTTGGGTGGAGCATTTAGTCCATTTACATTCAAAGCAATTATTGATATATATGTATTTATTGCCATTTTGTTACTTATTTTAGGCTGTTTCTATAAGTATTTTCTGATCTTTTCTTCTTTTGCTCTCTTTTATGCTTTGTTGGCTTTCTTTGGCAATATACTTGGAACTCTTTCTCTTTATTCTATGCGTATCTCCTCCATTGGTTTCTTCCCTGCAATTCACAATCTCCAAAAATGTCCCTACTCAGTTCAAGTAAGCATCCTCCCTTCTAACTAGTTATTGGTGACTTTGCCCCCCTTGGCATTACCAATACTGGTTAACTACTTTCAAATTTTATCTTGTCAGACAGCTTCTCATCATTTCCAAATTATTCCCAAGTTTAAAGCACCATCGCTGCTTACATCCAATCTCCCGTTATTCCTTCTATTCCAGACTTCTATCACACAGTCTCCAAACAGGAATAAAATTAAATCTCTCAGTGACATGCTCCTCCATCAAATACCTTCAAAGCCTTCTCAAAAATATTTAGACAAAAACATGAAAAGCTTACTTACCTTACAGAGTTCTTCAAGGTATTATACCTGACTTCTTC
The DNA here is from genome assembly GCF_009829155.1 of Mustela erminea. NCBI lineage: Eukaryota > Metazoa > Chordata > Mammalia > Carnivora > Mustelidae > Mustela > Mustela erminea. The sequence goes on along the minus strand of NC_045628.1, from coordinate 42,727,815 downwards.
AGTATGTTTCCTGTCAATAATGTTTTGGCTCACTGTATTCTAGCTAAAATAGTTACTATGTGTTTTTGACCAAATATTGAGCATGTCCCTATCCAGGATTTTAGATTATGCCTGGAATCTGCTATTTTCCATAATTTTCATAATCTACTTCTTCAAATTATACATAAACCCGAAGTTTACCTCTTTAAAGAAACCTTCCCTAACTACAGTATCCAAATGCCTTGCTTTACCCCAGGTGTCAGCAAACTTTTTCTTAACAGGACAGATAGTAATATGTTAATCTCTAATGGTCATATCTATCACAACTACTTAAATTTAATCATTGTAGGTTGAAAACAGCCATAGGCAATATGCAAATAAATGAGTGTGTCTGTGTTACAATAAAATAGGCGGCTAGCTGGAGGATTGTAGCTGGCTGACACCTTTTTTGCATCATTGGCATACTACATTGTTTTCCCACAATTTGTCTACCTAACCTTGCATTACATGTTTATCTTGTTTTGGTTTATTGCATGCCTTTCTGTTGAATATAAGCCCCTGAGGGAGAGTGATTTCTCAGTTTTGTTAATTGCTCTGTCATAACATGTAAAACAAAGCCTCAAACATTATGAAGCTTCAATAAATACTGGCTGAATGAACAAATGTATACATGAAAGAATTGACTGAATATTTAATCCAAATGTGAAGAAATACTAAGAACGTACTGTCTTTACGTTATCTTAGACACTACTGTTTTTTAACAATCACTCTCCATCAATCTTAAGGAAGCTGCTAGTTTTAAGAAGTTATTACTTCTTTTTTTTTTTTTTTTAGTCCACATTTTGGATACTCCAGCTATTCCATCTGTTGAAATGATATTCTCTGTTTCTTCATTGGTACAACAGTTGATTTCTGTATATAAGTAACTCTGTCTCTTTGGTTACTTTACCACAGTAAAAATTAAGGCCCTTTCTCAGGCACTATAAAGCTAAAAGAAAGATATGCTAAATTATCAAGTTATGTATTTTGAATGGTTGATATGAGAATAGCTCATTTTAAAACAATTGTGACTAAAAGTAAATGTCAGATTTTATAAAATGTGCTCCCATTATGTTTTGGTGAATGAGACCCAATTGTTTTATGTTGCTTTCTCGATAAATATCTTTGCTTCTCTTTGATACATAGATTATTTACTAATCTCTTGGAGTTCTGGCTTTCTGCCTTCAGAGGGCTATTCCGCCTATGAAACAGATAAAACAGATAAAATAGAATCTTAACTATGAAGGGGTGAAAAAAAGAAATGTCTTTGTGTTGTTTGGGGTGCTAGGTTGCAGGAAATTTTAAGCAATCTGGGTGGGCGTCCGCTGGAGAAGACTACTAAAGTGTAGTGAATGCACAGTGTAGTGAATGAACGTAATAGCACTACAGTTTGAAATGAAGGAAGACAGCAGCTCCAGGAATTATTCATTTAACATAATTAAAACTTTATATCCATTGAATGACAATTCCCTTTTCCCAGCCCACCCCCTCACCCCTGGTAACCACTACTGTATTCCCTGCTTCTGTGACTTTAAGTGTTTTAGATACCTCATATAAGTGCGATCAGAAAGTATTTGTCATTCCGTGACTGGATTATTTCACTTGTATCTTCAAAGTTTATTTATGATGTCACAAATGGCAGGATTTCATTCTTTTTTAAGGTTTTATAGTATTTCATTGTAAGCATATACCACACTTTTTTTTATCCCTTCATCCGTTAAAGGACATTGAGTTTGTTTTCATGTCTTTGTTATTACAGATAATGCTGCAATGAACATGGATATTCAGATAGTTCTTCAATATCCTGATTTCAGCTTTTTTGGATATAAATCCAGATTGATGGATCATATATTAGTTCTATCTTGTTTATTTTTTGATGAAACTGCATATTATTTTCATACCTTTTGTACAACTATTACATTCCCATCAACAATGAATAAGGTTCCCATTTTCTACAGTAACTTGCAAACACTTTTTAATCATTTTTTAAAATAATAGTCATCCTAATAGATGTGAGGTAACAAAATGATATTATGAAATTCAAAATTTATTAAGAGGGTAGATCACATATTAAGGAGGTAGGTCACCTGATGATAGTTAGCAATTCATAATATTATTCTTGTAATAAATACAATTAAAATGATTGGCTTATATTCAGTGCCTTCTCCTCAGACTGCTAAAATTTGAATGGATTTATTTTCTTTTCTTGTGATGATCATATGCTACCCTAATCAACAAAAGATACAGTGATGCTTATAGTGTGTTTTGCACCACCAGTGCAGACAATGACATTGTTGAAAATTAATTTAGTAACAATATAGAAGATATGTACATATAAGTTTGCAGATTTCATAAGAACCAAAGATAAAAACTTTTTTATTTAAAAATGAGATATATATTTGTTTTTATATATAAATTAAGGACAGTATTGCTCACTGTCTTTTTTTATTGAATTACATTTTTGATGTTTTCACCTTACTTTGAAAAGTGCACACTGATAATACAAAAATAAATTCAATATAATATAATAAACATTTTATTTTTGTCACATGATTAAAAGCATGAAATGTACAAGTCATAAAATTGTAGCTATTAAAAATAAGAGAAACTTTGCATTTGATTTCTTCTTGCCACATACATGTACATGTGCAAACAGTATGCTGGACATTAGGCATGTGGAGTGGGGGAGAAATAAGCAAGATAAACTTGATCCCTATCTTCACAGAAGCTATAAAGTAATGGGAAATCCACAAATTTAATACTTACATAAAAAAATAATAGTTTATAAAATAAACTTTGGGTCACAGGGTAGTGAAATTTAAACTTCTTTGAGAGCATGGTGCTTAAAGCGAAATCTAAAGACTCAGCAGATTTAACTGAACAAAGGTGGTGGGAGAAGTGAGTATCTGACATGGGCAGTGGAACTATGTGCGCAATTGCCTGTCACAGAGAAATGAAAGGAAGAAAGATCTAGTGTAGCTAGAACATGAGAAGTTAGAGTATTTTACCCAAATACTGTATTTGGGAACTACTGCCAACAGTAGTTCCAAAGGTAAGAAAAAATCTACATGAGGGGTCTCTTTGGACTTTTTAGCTCGAAAAAGAGGATAGCCAGTGATATGTTTTGAAACAAGAGAGTAATATAATTTTAGCTTACAAATATTTGTCGGAGTTCAGTGGGGAAAATGTGCTTGAGGGTCGAGTGGATGTAGAAAGTCAAATTACTGAGTTACTGCATTTGTGCAAGTGAGACATGATGGCAATTTAGACTATAAAGAGGCACTTAAAGTACATCTAAGGAGAATACAGAAACACTTGAAGCAATAGTAGAAATTGATTAGCGACATGCACTTTGGAGACAGAGAAATTAGAGTTTAAATTTGGATTTTATCACTTATTAAGTATGTATGCTTCAACAAGTTTTTGGCTAAAATTTAAATTATTAGTTTCTAGATTAATATTAGTAATAATAATATTTACATCATAGGGTTATTTTGTGAATTAAATTAGTCAATGTTTGCAAAGTATTTTGTCTGTGGGAAGCATGTCATATGAATACAGGCTACAAATATGGCCATTGTAATAATATATATCATAGGATTGAATAAACGGATATGGGATTTAGGGAAAGAAGGGAAACAGCTATGACTCCATTTCTTCAAGATTGAGAGACTAAGTGAATGGTGGAGCCTTTTAATAAAGATGGGAGCCTGGAGGAGAAAAATATGCCAGGGTTATTGAGGAATAGGAAGATATCAATTTTAGATAGCAACGTCCATGTCCCAGGCATTCTACTAGGATTAAGTAAAAATAAAATGAAGCATGTTTTATATCCCAGAGACTGCCCAGTATTAGTTAATGTCTACATAATTATTTTGTTCTTCTGTATGTCTCCTTTTCTGAATACTTTCGTCATTCCTTCTTTTTATCAGAACATTGTTCCAGCTGTTGCCCCACTCCCACACAACTTAGCATTTTTTTCTGCAGATACTCCTCTTCTACCTATAAATTGAAAAACAAAAGTATTCCTCTGAAAACTATGAATATTTCTCTCTTGATTATGATTTTTGTAGGTTAAAGCCTGGTTTAAATAAGATTAAATTCCACAGGTATGAAATCATTCTATGAATTTTTTTTTTAAAGATTTTATTTATTTGACAGAGAGAGAGATCAGAGCAGAACACAGAAAAACAGCAGGCAGAGAGGGGGAAGAAGGCTCCACACTAAGCAGAGAGCCCTATGCGGGGCTCAGTTCCAGGACCCTAAGATCATGACCTGGGCTGAAGGCAGAGGCTTAACCCACTGAGACCCCAGGCACCCTGCATTCTATGAACTTTTGTGACATTATTTCATTCTTCTTTTTTTTTTTCATTCAGCCTAACAATTTTGCAAATTCACTTAAAACCTGTTGTAATTAACTTTTACAAATTCAATTTTCATATTGCTAATATAATGTTTAACATTTTAATACTTACTTGCAAATTTAATTAACATTAATTACTATATATCAGAACATAATTTTCTTAATATTCTAAGCTACTTCTCATTATATATCTCCAAATGTCCTTTGTGAAACTCTTTATTCATTCACTCATTCATTCATTTATTCACTCATTCATGTACACATGCATTTACAGCTCTTATGTCTGTTCTATACCAGTTGTTTTTTTGCTATGCTTTCAAAACACAAGTTTATAAGATCATTACATATATATGTACTGAACATTTACTTTAGGGCCGACACTGAATTAGGTCCTTAGAATGGTTCAGTACACCAAAACCTAATACAACTAAGTTTATATTTTATTGTAGGTAGATTGCACCAAATTACAAAGAATAGATTTCAACTTTATTTTTAGAGCCTAAAATGCTGTGGAAATAATAGCGTGAAAAGAGAATCATGACTTTTGTGGATACAGAGCAAGTGAGGTTAGTTGTAACTTAAAAGAGAACCTAAGACAGCCCTCATTAATTAACATTGGAGCAAAGACTTGAAAGAGATAAGGAGTTTAACCTGTGGCTACCTAAAGAAAGATTATTCTAGACAAAGTAGACATCCAATGTAGAAAGTCTAAGGAGAAACAGTAAGGCGACAAGTGTGAGTAAGGCGACAAGTGTGACTAGAGCAGGAGAGAGGTAGTGGAGAGTCAAGTTATGAAGGGCCCTATAAAATACTTAAGTGGCTATGGCATTTAACATAACTGAGTTAATGGAAAGTGGGGAATTTAAGTTTTTAGTGAACTTTGGAAATCAGCGAAGTTTTTCTGTAAAAAACACAATAATAAATAATTTTTGACACACGCTATACAGTCTCTATCATAACCTCTGATTTCTGCAAATGTAGCATAAAGAGTCACAACCCAACAACTGCACTACAAGGTATTTATTCAAAGGATACAAAAAATAGTGATTTAGAGGTATACATGCACCCCAGTATTTATAGCAACAGTGTTCACAATAGCCAAAATATGGAAAGAGCCCAGATGTCCATTGGCAGATGAATCAATAAAGAAGATGTGGGATATAGATGCAATGGAATATTAGTTATCTATCAAGAAGAATGAATTTGGGAACACTGAAAAGAAATAAAATAAAATAAAAAGAAGAAAGGCCCTTTTTCACTTCACAAAATAAAAAAAAATGAAATTTTACCATTTGCAATGATGTGGCTGGAACTAGAGGGTATTATGCTAGGTGAAATGAGGTAGAGAAAGACAAATATCATATGATTTCACTCATGGAATTTAAGAAACCAAACAAATGAACATAGAGGAATGGAAGGAAAAAATAAAATAATAATATAAAAGCAGAGGGGGAAGCAAATCTTAAGAGACCCTTAACTATAAGAAACAAACTGACAGTTGCTGGAGGAGAAGTGGATGGGGGGCTGGGGTAACTCGGTGATGGGCATTAAACAGGTGCTTGATGTAGTGAGCACCGGGTTTTATATGCAACTCATGAATCACTGAATTCTTCCCCTGAAACTAATAACATGCTACATGTTAACTAAATTGAATTAGAATTAAAAAATAAATAGAGGGTAGGTTTTCATCTGGAAAAAAAAAATGTCATGGACAATGCACTAAGTGAATTGTCATGTCTGTGCTCCAATAAAAATTTATTTATTATGCAGACTTTAAGGGTGGTGAGACAGTTTGACCAACTCCTACTCACGGAATGAAGGAACAGCATGATCACACTATTATGTTTAATAGTATGATGCTGAGAAGAGGTATGAGTGGAAACAGGGAGTCCAGTGGGAGCAGTCTGCGTCGTTGAGGTGAAACGGTGATACTGGAGGTAGGAAACTCCTGGATATGCATATATTTTAAAGATAAAGTGCACAGAAATTCTTGATGTAGATTCTGGTGCACATGCTTGCATGCCTGTGTGTATGTGTAATTGAGAAAGAGGGAGGGAGCAAGAGGTGTCAGTGAAGTTAAGATTAGTGCATGTCACTGGCAATTCAGAAATGCCATCAAATGAGGTAGGAATCAAACTATAGTTAGAGAAATTGAGGAGTAAAATTTAGAAGCTAACCTTTGGATGTTTTCACTTTCAGATAATTATTAGAAATCCAAGTATGATATTAAGTAAGCATTTGGATATAAGAATCTGGGGTACAGAACAAAATCTGTCCTGAAAACAGGGAAATGAGAATCTTCCATTTACGGGTTATTTTTACAGCCACCGGTTGGAATTTGATCACCCGAACAATGAAAGAACATAGAGAAAAAAAAAAAAAATGGAGCAATGAGTAATGACGGTGACATGCCAACCTAAATAAAAGGGAAAAGAGGGGAACATAGAGACTTAGTAGGAGAAGCTGGTTATGTAAGAAGACCACAAAGAAGACAAGGTTTTAACAGTGCTAGGTGAAGAAATGATTAAATGATTTGAATGTTGATGGTGTGTTAAATAACTGATACATCACCACTCGATTAACAAATGTGGAGATCATTGCTGACCTTGGATAAAAACAATTCTCTTGGAGTGATGGTTAGAAAGATTTGTTTGGAGTAGATTTAAGAAAGAAAGGAATGAGTGGAATTGGGGACAAAATACAAAAAACTTTTTCAGAACTCTTGTGGCAAAGGAGAAATGTGGATTAGAGCTTTAACTAGCAGGGAAAGTTTGGTCAAACATGATTGTTGGCTGTTCTTATTTAGGACGGGGAAATAAAAACGTGTTTTTGTGTCAGTGAAAATTGTCAAGAGAGAAAATGATGTTCTGAGAGAAGGAAGAATTACTGGAACTACATCTTCCAGAATACATAAGAATAGGTAAGATTTAGTGCAGGGGAGGAGGGATCGACTTTAAGTAAGAAGGTGATTGTTCATTTATAGAAATAGTGAAGAAGAATAAACAATGAGAAATAGGAAAAGGAAAAGTTACATAAGAAGTAAGGCTTTAAAGCAGGAAGAACAAGTAAGTTTTTCATAACTTAGTGTTTCTGAAAAGCAATGCACTCAAGGTGATAGTTTGCTATTTCCATCATCAACAAAACAATGTGCCACAAATGGGTTTAGAAAGCATGTAAAACAGATGTCGAGAAACCTTTCATCATACAGAGACCAATAAACATCAGGAATGACCCACCAAGCAAACTGTGGGTGTGGAATCATTGGAGCCCTCTAGGAAGTAATTTAAACACATCTTTAGTGATCAAAAGTTTTATGGAGAAAGAAGTTTGATGAGTTACATGGTATTTAGTTTTTTTAACCTACATTTTCTCTGTTTTATGTTTTTTCCCCCATGGTTTTGTAGGAAGATGCATTTCTTCCATCTGTTATTTACCATCTTAGGTACTGCATAGTAAACTACAGAATTCAATCTGAAAATTAAAAAAAACATCTTCACTGACTAGCAGTGGAGAAATATTAAATAAAACTGTTTGCAATTATGTGAATCTATAGTCTGCAAATACTTCATTTAAAAATAATAATAATAAATTAAGGCATAATGAATTTTTCTAGGTTTAACTGGAAAATAATTATTCAGTTACTCTAAAGAAACTTTGAGAGTGTCAGTAGTTATATATAGAAATATTTTTAATTAAGTCTGATTCAAAAACCTGTGAATCTCAAAACCTCACGTTTTTATTTCTGTTAATTTAGGAGAAAACATAACAGGGCAAAAAATGTGGAGACTAAGAAATTGTTGATGTTGACAGCTTTTTCAGTTTGTGTTACTTCTTTTTTGTCATTTTTTCACAGATGCCATTTTTATTGTACTAAGTACTATTTATGTAGGTCACCACGAATAAATGGAAAATGAGATTTATAAAATTGTAAAAGTTGTCAGGTGACTTTAAATGTATTCAACAGAAGAGTAATGTTGTACATCATAATAACTAATCAAAGATATGTTCATGTATTTCGTTCATGCGCACAATTTGTCAGTTTTTCCTATGAAAATAAAAGAAAGTGTATTTGAGATGATTGTTGTTTAAATATAGAAAAAGTATGTTAGAAGGTAGCATAATTATTTTTATAAATATTTATATTAAGTATTAAATGAAAAGCAAAATTTTATATTGATTTGACAGTTATCAGCCACATGTAGTCAGTTCGAGAACAATTCGAACAACAACTTTTATTTTTCCCATTATGAAGCCACAATCTGGCAGTCCCAGGAAAGTTTCACCTACGGGACTACCTGATTAAAAAATTGAATTGATCAACAAAATGTATTAATTATGCGCTGTAGCAAATTATGGTGCCTTCATCAGTGCCCGTATTTGATCCAATTGAATAAAAAATGCATATTTTTTGATATACAAATTTAAAATCTTATTTTAATACTTCACAATCCCTATGTCAAATATTGTGTGTATCACTTATTACATTTGCATAATAAGATGACATTTGCCCTTCCTCTTTCTTCTTGCCATGAGTATTTAAGAGTGGTTATTATTTTGAACATTCATATTTTTAATTTAATTTAACATCACAAGCTGTGATGTACATATCTTTATTATTTTTATTTATGTTTGTGGAGAAGTAGACTTAAAGATTTTATGTAATTTGTCCAGGCGCACACAACAACCAGTTTTAAAGGAAATATTTTATTACAGCAGATTCAGGAAAATATTTCTTAAAATACACGTACAAATATTACCTATAATTCTACATTTTAGGAAATTGTTCTTGCAGTTCACTTAGAATTATTTCCTGTAATTCCAACACCAGAGATTACTTAGTGTTCCATGAAGAAGGTTGGTCATTTTATTCAGTCTTTTATAACTAATCCTCTGCTCTTCTTCCTCTCTCCAGTGACCATGAGAATTCATTATTTCTTGTATCCAAGGCAAATCCTTTCATCATGAAAATAGTATCTTTTCCCCATCTTTTCAATGACTTCAAGAGAATTTACTTTCTTTTAAATCTTACCTGGGTTTTCTAAATCTGCCTTTCTACTGCAACATTTTACAATGCATTCAGATTTCTCATCTCATAATAAACCAGTAACATGTCAACAACATTCCCTAGTTTCATTTCTGCTGGTATCTGATCTCTATTCATTTATCTAAATGTAAGCTTCTCATGGGAATTTTCTACAAATGTTGTATCTATTTACACATTTCCCACTGACATTTTCTCCTTTGCTCATCTAGTTTCCCATCTGACCTACCCCTTCAAAATCACTCATGCTATGTTGATGATTAACCAGCTTTATAATCAAATGAATACTCCTCATTTTTCAAGACTTTTACCTCAGCCCATTAAACCACTGCTTCACTGCCATCTTTTGAAAACAACTTTATTGAAGTATAACTAATGTACAACAAAATATGTATTTTTAAATTACAAAATTTGGAAAGTTTTGGCATACTTATGTATATGCAAAACATCACAGAAATCATAATGCATATATCCATCATGTCCATATGTTTCCCTTTCTCCTTTTATACTCTTTCTCCCATTTTTCATTGTAGCAATACTCACACCTGCCTTCCATCCCCAAGATAACAGTGATGTGCCATCGCAGTAGATTAGTTATTAATTTCTAGAGTATGATACAAATAAAATTATGCGATGTTTCTTTTTTGTATGACTTCTTTCATTCAGCATTGAGATTTTTTTTCCATGTTGAAATATATATCAATATTTCAATTGATTTCATTCTGAGTATTGTTCCATTATATAGATAATACCACAGTTTGCTTATCAATTTGCATGTTAAGGTATATCTGAGTTACTTTCAGATTGGAGATGTTACAAATAGGAATGCTATAAACAGTCTTTTAAAGTCTTTCTATAGACATATACTTTTATTTCTCTTGCATAAATACCAAAAGTGGAATGGCTGTCTCATGTAGTAGTTGAGTGTTTAATTTTATAAATCCCTGCCAAACTGTTTTTCGAGGAAGCTGTAGTATTTTGCATTCCTACCAGCAGTGAAAGACTTCCAGTTTCTTTACATCCTCACCACCACTAAGTGTGGATAGTCTTCTTAATTTTAGTCTTTTTTAGTTGAATGTGTTATAGTATCTCATTGTAGTAATAATTTACATTTCCTGAATGAATAATGATGTGTGTTTTTACATCCATAAGCTTATTTTGCGTCTATATGCATTCTTTGATGGAGTTTTGGTCAAATATTTTGGACCATTTTTAAATTTTCTTCTTTCTTACTACTGAATTTTGAATATTTGTTACACATTCTTTATTAAATATATTAACTGCAATACTTAACTCCCAGCCTGTACCTTCTCTTTTTATTACCTTTACACTGTCTTATGAAGAGAAGTTTTTTTCAAAATTTTATGAAGTACTGTTTTTCTGTTTGATCTCTATGGATCATGCTTTTAGTATTTTATCTATGAAATCTTGGTCTAATCAAGAGTCACAAAGATTTTCTCCAAACTACAGAAAATAGCATTGAAATTAAAACTACAGTAACAGAAACATCCAATTTCAAACACATAAAGAAAAATGAGTAAACAAAATAAACAGAAAATTAGTAATATTGGGATAGTATAACATATGTGTGACTGGAGGAGGAAGGAAACAGAAAAAAGGAAGAACAGAAAATAGTTTTTAAAGAAACAGTGGCCAGAAATTTTCACATTTTTTTGAAAGCATAACCCACAAATCCACAATCCACAAATCCACAAAGTCCAATGAATCACAACAACAGACGAATAAAAAAATTAATTTAAGCTACATCATACGGGGTAAAGAATGAAAAAAAGTCAGCCTGTGTTGGGGGAAAGAACCAGTTTAGTACAGACAAACAGGATAGGAATCATTATGGATTTCTTGTAGGACTCTAACCAGTTTAAATAAAATGGAAGAGACTCCTGAAGTGTTTATTTATTTATTTATTTAAGATTTCATTTATTTATTTGACAGGCAGAGATCACAAGTAGGCAGAGAGGCAGACGGGTTGTGGGGGGGGGGGGGAAGCAGGCTCTCTGCTGAACAGAGAGCCCAACACGGGGCTCGATCTCAGGACCCTGAGATCATGACCCGAGCTGAAGGCAGAGGCTTAACCCACTGAGCCACCCAGGCGCCCCTCCTGAAGTGTTTAAAAAGCAAAACTCTCAATCTAGTATTTCATAACTAGTAAAAATAACTTCTGAAACAAAGACAATACAATTTTTAAAAAAAATTTTATTTATTTGAGAAAGAGAGAGAGCACAAGAGCGGGGTGAGGGGTAGAGGGAGAAGCAGACTCTCCACTGAGCAGGCAACCTGACGCAGGACTTGATCCTGGTTCTCCAGGCCTGAGCCAAAGGCTGGTGCTTAATTGACTGAGACACCCAGGGACCGCAAGACAATACATTATAAACAACCAAAAGCTGAGAGCATGAATTGCCAGATGTGCTGTATTAGAAATATTAAACAATTCACACAGAAATAAATGTTACTAGATAAAAAACTGACCAGCTCCCAAAGAGGATTTTTTTAAAATGCTGAAGATGACAAATATGTGGGCCAAAAAAAAAAAGCATATTTTTTTCCACTTCACTGTCTTTAAACAATAATTGATTATTTATAGGAAAAACAATGAATGTATTAAGGGTTTGTAACATGAAGATACAATGTACAACAGTAGTACAAAGAATTGGAGGGGAAAAATAAAACATATTACTTTATCACATTTGCATTATATATGGTTTTATGTTATTTAAAAGTGGAATGCCATGTGTAATATATGTGTGTTTATAGCCACTTCAAAAAATAAAAAAAGATATAGCCAGTAAGACAATAGTGAGGATGAAAAAGAGATGCAGAAATGAGTATTTTTTAATTGATTTAAATTCTGGAAGGAAAAGAAGAAAATGTTTTAAAAAGTAATGAAACAAAGTACAAATAAGTAAAATGATAGCTATCAACCCAACTACATCACAATGAATATGAATGACCTAAACACTCTAGATATATAAAGGTAAATATTTCCATAGTGTGTATACTCAAGAAAAAACTATTGTTTCTTTTGAAAACAGGAAAGTAATGTATGGAAAGAGATATGTCATTTAATATCTAAGTCTAAGAATAAGGAATGTTACCAGATCTATAAAGTGACATTTCTTACTGATACAGAGTTCATTTAGCAGTAAAATTTTAGCAATTTTAAATATCTATGTACTTAATAACAGAGTATCAAAATGTATGGAATATTAACTCACAGAACATTAAAAAGAGAAAAAGAAAATTAAAGTTTTCTTCACAAATCTCTCAGAACAAATAAAGCAGTAGTCATTAATAACTGTCCATCAACATGAGTAGATTAAGATTTACAGAAAATTAACTCAAACTATGAAGAATGCTCACTGTATTTTTAAATGTATATCATACTTTCACAAATCTAGACTGCATAAAAGAATTTCTAATTAATTAAAAATGATTGAAATCATTTTTTAGTGTTTCCTGACCACAAGGGACTCAAATTGAAAATATTAATGACCATAAAGTATGTATTTGTCATTTAGATCACTGGGATTGATTTTATTTCTTAGATGATTCTACATAAATTGAAATTAAAATATTTTAAAAATACATGATTAAATTCTATTTCATTGAAAAGTCACTGAGAGTGATAAAGTCTAAGACTTGAGAAGTTGTATTGAGTATTATTAGATTTCACAAAAAATGTATTCCATAATATTAATTAATTAAATATAAAACTGTAAATTGCATGTAATATTATATATTTTTTAAATTTTCATGTTACCAGTGTAGTATACCAGGTAAGAACATAGAGACTTGAAGTCAGGTTTTCTGATTCTTATTGTTATTATGAGCTAAATAAATTGCTCAATCTACCTGATCACCTGTTTTGTTCTCAGTTTGAAAAATGATATTTACAACTACTTTTATCCTGAGGTTCTTTCTAGAATTGAAATGAAGTAATCCCTATGTTGTGCCTGCACATTGATTGGAATATAGTTAATACCCAGTACAATTACATTCTATTAGTAGTCACAAAGTAGCAACAGTGTTAGCAGAAGTATTTGGTAGGGTAGCCATATTATTACCATTTATTTACAATGTGCTTAGAGACTAGCAAATTTCTCTAATAATAGTACCATCAAGTATGTGTTTTAGGTTCGTATTTTTTATGACTGGAATTTTTTCTTGGCTTTAGCTTTCTATCAAATATCTTCTTTCATTCATTTTTCTCAAATCCCCATTATGTACAGACCATATATTTGATCCCAGAAATAGAAAACATTGGAGGGAGTAGAAAATAAATAATAAACAAATGGATGCATACTTACATACATTTAGATTGCCATATGTGCTTTGAAGGAAACAAAGGAAGTGCATTGTTTGAAAATGACTGGGAAAAGGGCATGACCTAATTTGGAATAGAATCATCAATGTAGACTTCTCATTGAAGATGTTATTTATTTTTTAAAATTTTTTAAAGACTTCATTTATTTATTTGACATACAGAGATCACAAGTAGGCAGAGAGGAGGGGTGGGGAAGCAGGTTCCCGGCTGAGCAAAGAGCCTGATGCAGGGCTCGATCCCAGCGCCCTGGGATCATGACCTGAGCCAAAGGCAGAGGCTTTAACCCACTGAGCCACCCAGGCGCTCCTGAAGATGTTTTTTTTATCTGAGGCCCCAAAGTAGAAAATGGTCATGGGTGATTTTTCAGGTACATGGAAGTTATGTAGCACTCCAGAACGGAGGTAAGTAGTCTTACCTACTAAGTAATTTACTAGTAATTTACTACTACTAATTACTAAGTAATCTAACAGAAGTAAGTAGTCTAAGAGGATATTAATTCCACTGGAGAGAGAAAATTCAGGTCAGATAGCTTGGAAGTAGAAGGTGAGATTGGCATCTAATACATTGGGAGTCATAGTGTCACTAGATGGTATTTAAATACTTTGGAATGGGTTTTGGGAAAAGACATTTGAGTGGCATAGGACAAGTTATGAACTCTCCCTTTCTGAGGTCTGAAAGGAAACTAAAGAATTGAAAAAACAAACAAACAAACAAAAAAGCCTGATTAAGATAAGGCAGAAAAAGCAAAAGAAAGGATAAGTAGCTACTATTATGCAAAATAAAACAAAACAAATAAAAAATAAAAGGAGATTTTTCTGAGAAATATAAATTAGAATCTTTAATTTCCTGAAGTATTTATATAGAGTACATTATAAATGCTTTATGTATACATATTTCTAAGGTTTTGGTATGAATAACTTACCTTTTGATATTTATTTGATTCACTAATTAAAATAATTTTTCTTAAGTTCCTTGTTTTTTTTCTGCCTTGTCACTATAATCCTTATTTCTGTCTTTAGCAGTTGTCTCTATTAAGATAATGCTTTCTTTTTTCCTTTTTCCTGATTGTCAAATTGGAATTTCTAACAGCCTACTTGGTGTCTCTGACAAATAAATATAATATTTAGATATATAGATATTTATATGGTTAGCCTAGAGTGATCAATTCTCTTTTGTATCTTCGTTGGATAATATATATGAATATTTTAGCATAAATTATTTCTAAAAATCCCCTTTCTTCACGTTTCTTAGTATAAGGCTTCTGTTGCCATTATGTTGAGGATGTATCTATCTGCTCACTTTGTTCCCTCTGAATTTTCACTGCTAGCTGGTTTGCTTTATACCTTGGAAGTTTTCCATAAAATACTGTTTCCATGACCAACATCACATCCAGTTGTTTCATAACTTTTTCATTCCCATAATCACTTCTCAGCAGCTACTTTTCTTGAACAAATTATCTTATAAATAAAATTTTATTGTCAAATTTGTTAAAAACTTGCATTCTGTAAGCTCAGTTGCAATCAAGTTTCTAAATAACACTCACTAGTACTCTGAAATTACCTTTAACACAATTGTTATTTGCATCCATTGATTTTTCAGATGATAATCTGAATATATTTTTTGAATTCCAGATGAAATATATATAAAACATAGAATACCACCCTTTGTTCCCATCCACTCCCACACAAAAACACTTAATTCTATAAATCTTTATTTTTATTATTTTTGAAAGAAAAATTATCTTTGTTTCTCCTCTTGCATTTGGTTTCTGATTCTAGAGTATTCTTTCCACAAAGCTGTCAAATAAATCATTCTAAAAACCAATTCCAATCATTCTCCTGCACAGAAAAATAAGAATGAGAATAAAAACTGAATAAGGAATTCATTTGACCTTTCTGTTTTGTGCTTGTCGTACAGTTTTGCAGTTCTCATACAGATTAACCTGCCTAATCCACAGTCCCTTTTCATTACTATAATGGTTGATAGACCCCTTCTTTGTAAAAGGAAGAGACCATATTACCATTTTCTTGCATGAACAGCAAATGGACATTCATATCCTTGTTAGGGACTAGGAAGGTAATTCTATCATGAAGGTAATCTAGCTAATTTTTCTACATGTAATTAGGGAAAATAAAAATGCTATGTGAGTATCTATAAATTCTTTTTTCTTTTTCTAACAAAGTTAATTTATGGTACAAATATATGAGAGAGATATTTATTGTTTCATCTTGTAGCTACCTCATGAGGTTAGGGGTTGAGTTATAAATATTGGTTGATTCTCTGTGTTTTAGGGATGGGGCACAGAAGAAGTAAACCTTGAAGAGGGAGGAGCTCAGATTCAACAGGCACATAAAGACAACACTGGTGTATATAATCAAAAGGCAAAATAGAGGGCACCTGGGTGGCTCAGTTGGTTGAGCAACTGCCTTCAGCTCAGGTCATGATCCTGGAGCCCGAGGATCAAGTCCCGCATCGGGCTCCCTGCTGAGCAGGGAGTGTGCTTCTCCTGCTGACCTCTTTCCTCTCATGCTCTCTCTCATTTCTCTCTTTCTCTCTCAAATAAATAAATAAAATCTTAAAAAAAAAGAAAGGCAAAATAGAGTCTTGGCAAGAAAGAATTCATTTAGGAGTGAGCTCCCATGAATTTTAGTGGGTTTCTATTTTCAGCTTTCTGTATTTATCCTTGGAAATAAGCCCCCATGTTCTCAAGAAGACACATAAGAATCTTCCCATTAGTCTCTGATGTATGGAGTCATCCAGTTGACCTTATTGAGCATGTCTGCTCTACTGAAACTAGTGGAGTTAATTCTCATAACATGTTTAACATTTTTCATTATTCTAGTTCTTTTTTTTCTTTTTGGTTTATGATATTTCTTTCTTACTACCATTCCTCCATTACTTGGTAAATATCCTTACTCTTACTTTCACTTCCTTTATGAGTAGATCACCATATAATTTATTGGTGTATTTGGCCATGAAAAAGGAGCTATTAATAATAATGGGATGATAACCACTCTAGTGATGGTGTATATACCCTGATAAACTTACAGCCCATCCCATTTTCGTGTAATTGACATTTTTAAACTCTTTAAGCCCTCAAAATAGTCTGTTTGACTCAGATATACAGTTGAAAGATAAAGTGATAATTGTATGACTAAAAATAAGCACTTGCATTTTTTTTCCATATAGGTGCCAAAACAGATGCATTTTGATATAAATAGCATTGAATTCTGTAATATCTGATATCTTAGTTACTTGTTTCTGAACAGCACAACAGTAGAGACTCATTTTTTCAGATCAGTACCAAAAATAGAAAGGTGGCTATGTTCCACCTCTCACAAATTTTGCCTGGACATAATGACCTTTGGAAATGTTCTTGAAAATATCATGCCTTTCTCTTTTTCACTTAAAACTGTAGCAGGAGCGAGGTCTAATGGTATGATTTTGTGTGTACCTTTTTGGGTTCTGAAATTTTCAAAAAGTTCTACATTTCTATGACTTTTTATTAATATATCAATAATAATAATTAACTGTTTTTAAATAATCTAAGGATCTGTTTAATGGTTTGACATAGGTATATATTTCATTCAGGGTTCATATTTTAACATCAACAGAGAAGAAACAGTTTGTAAAACACTTCATTATGGAAAGCATTTTTGCAAATCCATAAGTTATATTAATGCCTAAAAAAATAATAAATATAGCCTTATGTTGTCTTTTAAGTACCTAAAATAGATTTGCTGGTGCCCTTAATGTAGAAGAGAACTGATTTTAAAATACAAAATGAAAGCAACATTTAAAAATATACAGAAACTCTTTTTAAAGTTTAGTAAGAAGATAAGATGATCAAAATACTTCCAAAACCAATAAGCTAGATATCCCTTCACATATTATTGAATATTTTGGTTGTTTTTTTTAACTAATCTAGATATATATATATATATATATATATATATATATATATATATATAAATATATAAAGTATTACAGATTTTAAATTTTGCATATAGCAAAGGTTGAAAAAGATTTTCATAGCACAGTTTAAGAATGAAGATGTGACTTTAGCCATAGGTGTAAGTATACATTCAGTGATGGATTGATTTAAGTGATAAGGTTTTGAAGATAAGACACAGTAATCATTGTTGCTGAGGTTCAGGGCTATGTTCTTTGTTAATCAATTTTATCCCCAACTAACATTTTCACATTTATGTCCAAAGAATATTTCCCTCAAAATATGAAGCAATTTACAAAAAGTATTTTGTCCTAAAGAACAAATGTTAAAAATTGTGTGACTATTATGTAAATAAGTATCCCATGCTCAGAAACCTATGTAAAATTCTAGGTTAACAAAGGTCCCTAAAAATTTCTCTTCTTGGGACACCTGGTTACTTAGTTAAGTGTCTGACTCTTCATTTTGGCTCAAGTCATGATCCGGAAGTTCTGGGATTGAGTACCACTTAACGGGGAGTCTCCTTGAATATTCTCTGCCTCTTCTTCTATCCTTCCCGATGCTTACTCTCTCTCTCCTTAAAAATAAATAAATATCTTTTAAAAAGTTTCTCTTCTATACATATTCCGATCTTCTTTAATTTCTGTGAAGGTATATGTGTTGCTGTTTTATCTTTTTTGACTTTCTTTCCCTGAAACATTTGCTGATAGCACACGAAACCCAATTTGAGAAATGTGGACATAATAAAATATTTACAAAAGAGTCATGACATTGGTTCATGGCCAATATAAAATAATGGAGTATTAAACAGTATTCTTGTAGTGTAAAATTATATCTCATGGTGAAATCCCATGTTAAAACCTTTCATATACTTAGAAAAGAAACAAAACCATTCTGCTTGCTTATAAAGCATCCACTGGTTGATATGAAGTCATATGCATAGAATTTGGTTCTTCTTTGTTGGTAATAAAATTTTATAAACAGAATGCTTAAGTGAAATACCAAGTCTTTTTTTAAAGATATGTTTGATATTTTCTTATTTGTGGAATGATTTAAGACTGCATCAGGATGGCATCTCATCAAAAATACTGAAATATTTAAGCGGTTTGTTGCAACACTACGTTCAGCTCCTCACCTATGCTCTCTGTGACTGCTGTGCGCGTGACTAGGGAAAATCTCCATGATCTCTTGAAACTGGGCTCACTATAAATCATCAACACAAATGTATCTAATAATAAGTCAATCTTGTTTCAACAAGGTAAGGAGGTGCCTTTTATTAGTTCTTATTTGTAATTGTATTAGTTCTAAATATCTGAGAATTCCAATTCAGTGTTTGCTTATATTCTCACCTTAAAAATCCTTATTCACTATTATTTTTTCTCTAATCCTCAGATGGTGATGCTAGTGATAATAATGATGATGTTAATAGTTATCAACACTTTTTTTGCCCTATATGCCCTGACACTTCTCTAGTTAGTATTTCTCTCTAGATCTACACTTTCAGAATATATATGTGACTTCAACTATTATCTGTATTCTGACAATGAAACAAAGTGCATTGTTACTCTTTATCTCTAACGTGAACTCTAAAAGCACTTCCCAAACTATCTTTAGTGTCTTCCATTCAGATTTCTACATGTGGTGCTCACATGAAATGAGCAGAGGAATTTCATTCAGAAGACATTTGAATGATCTTTTCATGTATATGCTGTCAATTGGCCATGGTAATCTTTCTGAGCCTCATTTTCTGCCTCATCTGTGAAATGTAACTACTTACATTACAGTGAGCTAGATCAAGTGAGATATCAAATAGATGCGCCTGACAGTTTTCTGTACCTATTGTGCAATTTATAGAATGTCTAAAAAAAAGTTCATATTTTTTCTCATATTTCTTTTCTCTATTCACAGCATCATTGAATTCATTCTGTCGGCAAAATTTTCTCTATCATTCATTAGTCTTTTTCCTTCCTGCTTCCCATCTTTTCAGTTTTACACTTGAAATTTAATTCTTCATCTGTTCCCTATTCAACTGGTATAATGTAGGTATCCATTATTTCTTTCTAACTAACAAGTTTTTTCTTCCCTTAAATTTCCTATTTATGCTACTGGCAAATATATTTCTTAGTAACCCAAATCAGAAGTTTCCTTTTGACTTATTTTAAAATCATATTTAAAAAACATTAATTTAGTGGCTCTCATCCCATTCTGTACTTAAAAAGCTTAAAACAGAGAAACAAAAAGCACAAAGTGATACTAAATACTGTATGATTCCACTTACATGAGGTATCTGAACTAGTCAAATTCATACTAACAGAAAGTAGAATGGTGGTTACTTGGGAGTAGGGGAGGGAGGAATTGGGAGTTATGGTGTAACAGTTACAGAGTTGTGATGTTGCAAGATAGAAAAGGTTCTAGAGATGGAAGGAGGTGATGATTGCACAATAATGTGAGTGTTACAGTGTGTGCTGTGTATAACAATGTGAATCAACATTGCTGATCTGTACAGTTCAAAATGATAAGATAGTATGCTATGTATTTTGTTTGTTTGTTTTGTTTTTAATTAATTATTTTTTTTCAGCATAACAGTATTCATTGTTTTTGCACCACACCCAGTGCTCCGTGCAATCCGTGCCCTCTCCAATACCCACCACCTGGTTTCCCCCAACTTCCCACCCCCCACCCCTTCAAAACCCTCAGATTGTTTTTCAGAGTCCATAGTCTCTCATGGTTCACCTCCCCTTCCAATTTCCCTCAACTCCCTTCTCCTCTCCATCTCCCCTTGTCCTCCATGCTACTTGTTATGCTCCACAAATAAGTGAAACATATGATAATTGACTCTCTTTGATTGACTTATTTCACTCAGCATAATCTCTTCCAGTCCCGTCCATGTTGCTAAAAAAGTTGGGTATTCGTCCTTTCTGATGGAGGCATAATACTCCATAGTGTATATGGACCACATCTTCCTTATCCATTCATCTGTTGAAGGCCATCTTGGTTCTTTCCACAGTTTGGCGACTGTGGCCATTGCTGCTATAAACATTGGGGTACAGATGACCCTTCTTTTCACTACATCTGTATCTTTGGGGTAAATACCCAAGAGTGCAATTGCAGGGTCATAGGGAAGCTCTATTTTTAATTTATTGAGGAATCTCCACACTGTTTTCCAAAGTGGCTGCACCAACTTGCATTCCCACCAACAGTGTAAGAGGGTTCCCTTTTCTCCACATCCTCTCCAACACATGTTGTTTCCTGTCTTGCTAATTTTGACTATTCTAACTAGTGTAAGGTGATATCTCAATGTGGTTTTAATTTGCATCTCCCTGATGGCTAGGATAATGAATTTTAACACAATTAAAGATGAAAATAAAAATAATATGTAAGATTAAATTATGGACTTTTTACCTGTACCCAAAAGGAAACTCAATCAAATGGATTACTGATTTTGAAGGAATTATAATAAAAACTACTTACAGGAGAAAAAAACACACACACATACAAAGCAAACCAAAAGAAATGAACAAAAATACCCCATAACAACTCCTAGAACCCCACTCAAAACAATTAAGTCATATTCTGGGTGGTGGTCAGGGCGTAAGTGAGTGTTAAACATCCCCAGGTATTTATTCTGCAATCAGGATTGGGAGATGCTATTCACAATTTTTGCTTCTCTATTTCCTCAGGTACACATTCAGATATAAAGTTCTATAAAGCCAGTATATTTGCCATTGGATTAAGAAATTCTAAAGTAACAATTTCTGAAATACAGACATTGCTCAATTAATACTAAGTCATATTTATTTAATATGCAAAGTAACATCTTAAAGGTCAAAATGATGAGTCCTGTTCTGGGCAAATGAACTATGCATGTGAAAATATTTGGGCTTCTGTTGGGGATTTTGATTTTATGCACAGAAAAAAAAGATTAGTAGCTACAGGCATGAATTTGGGCCAAATTTATATGGGGAAGACATTGTAAGTGTTAAAACTGTGTGATATTATTAAGAGAAGAAAAGGAAGGAAAAATAATACATCCAGATAAATTAAGGACTGCCATAATTTAAACTAGTAATTGGACCTAGAGTCAAAAACTCTGCTGTCAAGTATTATAATAATCCATGTTGAATATTGAGCAAAATAGTCATTGTCTCTGAAGATAAGTTAGTTTCACTTGTTAAGTGGGATTATTAATATTTGTCAGAGCTTATATGAAAAATGTGCATATGATAAGTAAATGTTGATAACAAACACTTTGAATATAGAATATTATTATTTTTTAGTTATTCTTGAGGTGAGGAGAAGACAGGATTACACCCAGGGAAGTACAAATTTTATATTTTTCCTATGATGCTCTCTCTATTATTACTCTTCAGGATGGACTGAAGACATAGATTAGAAACAAAATATTTTTGTAGAAAAAAACTTAATAATTGCCCCGGGTTGAATCCATTTCCCAAAGAAAAAGTGAACTAGAAAAATCAAAACCTATCTTTGTAAAATATGGATAGAAAGTCAGCAAGGCATACATGCTGATACATTACATTAAGTTTTTTGTTTTGTTTAGTTTTGAGTATTGGAAGTTCAGAATCATTGTCAGTTATGTAGGTAAAATGCAATCAACCATTAAAGATGGGAGAATGATAAACTTTCTCAATTATCAGATTGGGCAAGATTTCCAATGATAGTAATGAAGGCAGTGGTATGATGAAATGAAGCCACTGGTCACATGTGGTTATTGAGCACTTGAAATGTGGCTACAAATTGAGATATACTGTGAGGATAAAACACCTACTGGTTGGAAGACTTAGTATGTAAAAAGAAGGTAAAAATTTCTCATTAGTTTTTATATTCATTATGTCTTGTTATGATAGTATTTTAGATATAAAAGATATATTAAAATTCACTTCAGGGATGCCTGGGTGGCTCAGTGGGTTAAGCCTCAGCTTTCAGCTCAGGTCATGATCTCAGGGTCTGGGGATCGTGTCCCACATTGGGCTCTCTGCTCGGCGGGGAGCCTGCTTCTCTTTCTCTATCTGCCTGTCTCTCTGCCTACTTGTGATCTCTGTCTGTCAGATAAATAAATAAAATCTTTTTAAAAAATTAACTTCATTTTTTAAAACTGTAGCCATTAAAAACTTTAAAATCTCCTATGTGGCTCACATTGTATTTGTTTTAGGGAATGAAATAACTTCTACTTACTTTTTTTTTAATAGATAAGTATTGAATGTCATGATGTGTGCATCAAAACAGCTGATTCATCTTCCAAATTTTAAATATCTTCTACCTCCTTATCACCTGATAAGACTTAGTTGTAGGTCAAAGAGTAAAAACTACCATGGTTTGCAACGACCATGGTGCATTGTCTCTTTTTTCTTTCTTTCTTTTTTAAGATTTTATTTATTTATTTGACAGACAGAGATCATAAGTAAGCAGAGAGACAGGCAGAGACAGAGGAGGAAGCAGGCTCCCCGCTGAGCAGAGAGCCCGATGCGGGGCTCAATCCCAGGACCCTGGGATCATGACCTGAGCCGGAGGCAGAGGCTTTAACCCACTGAGCCACCCAGATGCCCCTGTCTCTTTCTTTTGAATACTAAGACATTGTTCTGCTTCTTCTATCAGAGTTAAGTTTACCTTCAGAAGACTCTTCATTTAGTCAGCCAAAGAATATGGCAATTGGAAGCCACTGCACTGTTTCTCCATAACAGCTCAAGGTAGAATTTTGTATTCCTGACTTTCCTGAATTTTGCATTTTCCATATGCATTTATGCATGTATGAGTTTTATAATAAGAACTTATGAATACTAAATTAAGACCAAATTAATAATGAAAACTAAAGTACACTTTTAATTCTTTTAGTGTATAATCAAATACTCATATACACACATATATATACACTTATATATGTGTACATATGAGTACATAGTAAGTGTATATGTGTATATATATCTTTTAATTCCCTGTGATAAGATATAGGGCATATTACCAAATTATTTTATATGTTCTATTAGACTAGTAAGAATATTAAAATAATTTGGTAGTCAATTTTTTTAACTAAACTATATAAAAAGGGTTCAATAGTTTACAAAAGAAAAAATAATAAATTGTTGAAGTTTAAATATGAAAACTGGATCCTTGTCTGGTTTTATACCCCCAACCACTGTAGCACATTTGGAGAAACATTTGCAGAATGAGAAATCACAGGGCTCCTGTTCTTACTTTATAGGAAAATATAATTACGAAGAAATTTAGCCAATACAAGTATAAAAAACAAATATTTTTATACTTAAAAATTTAAGTATATTTCTCAAATATAAGCTTAACTGTATCAAATTTAAATTTAAATGTAATTATATTTTATTTTTTAAAGTAATTTCCTACTTATTTTCTGTAACTTCACTAAAGCAAAATTTATTATTTTGTATCATTGCTGCTATGACTATTTCAGTATTTTTACTCTGATAATTAATACTATTACCTATGTTACTGGTATACTACTACAACCACTTCTACTAATGCTATTATAATATTAATTTGATCAGAGTCAGTTTTTTTTTGTTTTTTGATCTGATTTGAAAGTTTATACTCTATATTCAGCTGTTGATAATATTCCTGAAATTTTTTTAAAAAAATCTTTTTTTCTCTCTCTCCACACAAAAATACATACAAAAATACAACCATTGTATTACATTGATAAAAGCATTCCGGACTTAAAAAAAAATAGCAGAATCACTTTACAATCAGTAAGGAAAAGGATAACTTAGAAACATAGAAGTTAAAAATTCACCAGAGACATTCATCACCTCCATCTTTCAGTCTACAAGCATAATCATAACCAGAACTTTTAACTACCTCATTTAGTTAAGGGGGATATTAAAAGTTTTGTTTGGGAAATCAACACAGTAAACAAATGATAATGTTACAGTTATTCCAGAGAGTCAATTAACATCATTATTTAGAGACATTAGGATCCCGTGAAGTTGCATTTATTTAAGAGCTACTTTTTTTTTCTCCCTTTGCCAGGAGATAGATAGATAGATAGATCTAGATAGATAGATAGATAGATTTGGTCTTCTTACATTAGCTCTTGGTGATAAATATCTGTATTATTTTTTCATTTTGCATTTTATTTTCAGAATCTGTTTTCATTTTTTCTTCTTTATTGCCAAGTGTAGGTGAATGTTTAATTTTAGTATTAAATTTATTCTGAGACACATGCCGTTATATGAAATAGTTTTACACTGAATATGATTATGCCAGAGATCAATGTATAATCTTCAATTCTATCTTTATTTCTCTGGAAGTTAAAATTGCAATGAGAGAATTCTGTTTTATGATATGAAGGAAGACACATGAATTCCTTGTCACTAAAGTCTGTCACCAAGACATCTTAACAGAGGTCTTTGTATTGAATGTGCTGTCTAAATCAGCTTCCCCATCAGTTCTGAAGCTATTTGTAGTCAAAAGTAATGAATGTCTCAGCAGCTACTTCTTAGGGTTCAAAGTAATATATTAAAAAATCAAAGTAAAAGTGCAATGAATAAAAACTCCATTGAGCTTCAGATAGCAATATTGCCAAGGCAATTACATCAAATAACAATTATGTTTTTGATGTTATTAGCAATTGTCAATTTAATTTCTTTAAAGGTTATCCCATGTTGTTCAATAATAGATATTAATATGTAGGTCAAAGACAAACATTTATCATAGAATACAGATTTATTTGTTGGAAGATGTGAATTATAGAAGATTTTAAAACTTGCTCTCCTATAGATGAATGCAATATTCATGCCACAGTTCTGTTAAAAGAAGTAGGTCACAATTTATTTCTGCTTTATAAAAAAAATAGAGTTACTGTCATTCAGAAATAAGGAACTGATTATTAGCCTTCAATATGAATAATAGGTTCCCAGTTAAAGGCTTTTTTAAAAGATTTTTATTTATTTATTTGATAGAGACACTGAGAGAGGGAACACAAGTAGGGGGAGTGATAGAGGGAGAAGTAGACTTCCCACTGAGCAGAGAGCCTGATGCAGGGCTTGATTCCAGGACCCCAGGATCATATCCAGAGTCTAAGGCAGATGCTTAATGACTAAGCCACCCAGGCACCCTTAAAGGCACACTTCTTATGAAAGATAAGGAGACAGATGTAAGGATATCACATAGATGCAAAACTTAGCTCCATTAAGAAATGTTTTGGAGGATAGAATTTCAGAAAGTTTCTCTGTAAATTTAATCATATTTTTGAAGTGTTCTGAGATTACTTTACCACTTACCTAACCCCAAAATGTAGTTGAGACAAAAATTTATTTAAATACATGTTTACTTATTGGTCAAAGACATCGAGGGGCATAAAGAAAACCTGATATTGATAGAATTTTGTTATATCACCTGTTTAGTCCCAATGGAATAATCAAGATTTTTGTCATGATTATCTAAATTGTTTTCAGCTAATTTTCAGGCCAGAATTTTGTTGAAGTTAACATGAAATTGTTTAAACCGCACAGATTAATAAATCAAAGATGAAGATCTTTCTATTATTCCTAGTTACTCTGGAATGAGGATGAATATGTTCCCTTTACTTATTATTAAGTAGCACATACTTTATTTTTGTTAGCTTACAGTTGCATTAGAGACTACTTAAGAAATTCTGCTAAGAGGATGACTATTAAATATATACAAATTTTGGAGATGATTATTCATGTTATATTCCTTTGAAATATGTTAAAAATAACTGAAAATTCAAAAGAAATATGACTTACAACTCTACCAAAAACAAGTCATATATTTTAAAGCAGTCCAAATAAAGTTTCCAAAATCTTCTTTAAATTATATATAAATCAAAATAGTTGCTTCAACTGCCATTTTAATTATTCTAGAACTCCTTACATAAATAATACTAAAACATGTTAAATATATAATTTTTCATGTGATACTACTTTTCTTATTTGTTGAACTAAAAATCTTACAAAAATAGCTGTTAAATTCAATTAAAATATGAGTTGTGGTTATAATTAGTGACACAACAAAATTTATATTATAAAATAGAATTTGAGGCCAACATGATTAAGTAAACATAATTTGAATTGTCAGTATTAATCTAAATATTAAAGTTTTCCTTACAAATAATATTCATTTCCAGAAATTCATATTTTAAGATATCTTTATGTTTTAATAGAAGTTATAAACATCAATGAATATGACTTAACTGATTAAGTCAATCCAATTAACTATTTAAAGCATGTAAATAGATAGCAAAGGCACAAGAGTTGGCCCATGCACCACATTTGATAAAATGAGAGAAAATACAAAAAGAAAATATGAACTAAAAGCATTAACATTCTATGGGTTTCATTAATCTAAAGACACAAATTAGGTCAAATTTATAATAATACCAGTCTCCATTTGCTATATTCATGCAAAACCTATTAGGCTTTAACAGAGGATGATGCAGAGAATTCCCAAGACCCAAATACATTCCCTAGTGTCTTTTCTGGTCACCATTACTACTTGAGTATATTCTAACTACCTTTTAAGAAAGACACAAAAGGGACATCTGGGTGGCTCAGTGGGTTAAGCAACTGCCTTTGGCTCAGGTCATGATCCTGGAGTCCTGGGATCAAGTCCCACATCGGGCTCTCTGCTCAGTGGGGAGTCTGCTTCTCCCTCTCCTACTCCCCTTCTCATGCTCTCTCTGTCTCTCTCATTCTCTCTCTCAAATCAATAAAATCTTAAAAAAAGAGAGAGAGAAAGACACAAAAATCATTCCCTCAGATCCTTGCTGCTTAAGAAGTTTGTAATTAAGGATTAGTCTATCTAGACTTCCTCTTTATATTCCAACATTTGAAAAGTTTGCAAATCATAAGTTCTGCCTTCACAACAACAAAAGAAAGCTGAACAGTTGAAAGCCAATGATTTTTCTTAGATTCATTAGAATATTGAGGTTACAGGTATCAAAACAAAAAATCTACTGTACAGAATTTAAAAAGCAAAGAAGACTTTCATCAAAATTTCTGAAATATGGGAGAGAGACTAAATTCAACCCCACTGAAATAGAAAGCAGAATTTTTAAGTACTGGGGTGAACAAGTGAAAAACCTGGAGAATATTATTCATAAAGTAAAAATATGGAAGAGGTTAATCAGTGAGATATGGAGGGCACATTAAGTTATTCTGAGTTTGCCAATATTTTTCTGATTAATTAGGCCTTCTGAGTTTGCTGTTTGTCACTCATCGAAGTTATACTCTACACCATCCTTCAGAAACTGAGAGATAGGGGTCCAAACTCTTTTGATATTTATATTTCAAAGAGGTGATTCCCAAGGTCTTTAAGAGGGACGTTACTGGGTTGTAAAATAAGCAAGAGTTTGGAAGAATATTTACATTAACTACGAAGGGGCAAAACGAGAAGTGGCAATTGTAAGTATTCTAAAGTAAATCATTCAAGGAAAGGGAGTTCAGGAATCTATAATCAGGAAAAAAACCTGTCTGAAATTTACTCAAGCTTAGGGGGGCATTAAGGCTGTTTTGGTCACAGGAGAAACCATCACTCTGAAAATGTAGGAAATAGGAGAATACAGAAAGAGAGAGAGAGAGAGAGAGAGAGAGAGAGAGAGATCAGCTTTCCTGAAGCAGAAACTGCTGAATCCAATAACCTTGATAGACCGCTTACATGGTGAATTCTTAGAGGCAGACTCCGTGTGCTGGATGTCCTAACTAACGCTGAAAGATATGAAAATAAAATGAAAGGTATAAAGAGGTATAAGGAGGGGAGAAAGAAAACTGTTTTCTTTATGAATAACACGATTAAGTCGAAAATCTCAATGAATCAACAATAATAATAACAACGAAAATCCTGTGGAACTAAGGATTAACTCTGTTTAGTTTGCATAATACAATGTTAATAACCTAAAGTCAGTTGTTTTTTTATAATGATCAATGAACAATTCGACAATTAGAATTTGAATTTAAAAACAGAATACAATTTATATAAGCACCAAAATAAAGGAAATACATAGGTATAAAACCAACAAAATATGTCTAAAATCTAAATGAGGGAATAACAACTATGATGAGGGAGAGCAAAGAATATAAATAAATCAAGAGATGTTCATGGATGGGGAGACTCAGTATTGTTAAGATATCAATTCTTCTCAACTTTATCTATAGATTCAGTGAAATCCCAATCAAAATTCCAGAAAGTTATTTTGTGGATATTGCCTAATTCTCAAGTTTATTTTTATTTATTTATTCTTATTTCTCAAGTTTATATGGAAATGTAAGATACTCAGAAGCACCAAAACAATATTGATAAGACTGAGAAGAGAATGTCCTTTCTGTATGAAATCAAGCAGCAAAGAATATGAAAGTTTACTGATGATTCATAGCTGATACGAAAGACATCATGTGTTTGTAGATTGGAATACTTAAAGTCTTAAAATGTCCGTAGTGATCCAAGATTCTATGTAATCCCTAACAATTCCAATGGCAACTTTTGTTTTGTGGTAAAGGAATAAAACATTTTACAATTCATGTGGAATGTCAAGGGACTCTGAAGCCATAACCTGAAAGAGAACAAAGCCGGAGGACTTACATTACCTGATTTCAAAACACTAAAGCAAAAGCAATTAAGACTGTATTTTATTGGCACAAAGGCAGAAATATTGAACAAGTGAAACAGAAAAGAAAGTCCAGAAATGAACCTTTGCATATAAGAACAGATGATTTTTGAAAATGGTTTCAAGACCATTCAATGGGGAAAGAATCAACACTTCAACAAATGGTGCTGGAAAAACAGGTATTCCTATGCAAAAGGATGAATTAAGACCCTTAGCTAATACCATACAGAAAAATTTCAGAACATTTGATTTGCCACTGATTTCTTGGATATGACACCAAAAACACAGGCAACAATTTTTTTAAAAAGCTTTTATTTATTTATTTGTCAGAGAGAGAGCGAGCGAGAGCGAGCACAGGCAGACAGAGTGGAAGGCAGAGTCAGAGGGAGAAGCAGGCTCCCTGCAGAGCAAGGAGCCCGATGTGGGA
Organism: Mustela erminea; assembly: GCF_009829155.1. Taxonomy (NCBI): domain Eukaryota; kingdom Metazoa; phylum Chordata; class Mammalia; order Carnivora; family Mustelidae; genus Mustela; species Mustela erminea. The sequence continues at coordinate 42,698,064 of NC_045628.1, read as the reverse complement.
CTCAATCCCATGACGCTGGGATCATGACCTGAGCCGAAGGCAGCTGCTTAACCAACTGAGCCACCCAGGCGTCCCCAAAATTTTTTTTTTAAGTGGGCCTACAACAAAGTTTAAAAATCCTGTGTATTAAAGGAAACAACAGAATGAAAAAATAACCAATGGAATGCGAGAAAATAAATCCTAATCTTATATCTGATAAGGGATTAATATCCAGAATGTATAAGAAACTTAATACAACTCAACAACAACAACAAATTAACTCACTTAAAAAATTGGCATACAACTTGAGTATGTATTTCTACAAAAAAGATACACATGATCTTTAGCACATGAAAAGAAGTTTAATACTACTAATATCACCAGCATTACTGATAATTACCTCACACCCACTGGGATGCTGTTATCAAAAGAACAGAAACTAGCAAGTGTCGGTGAGGATACAAAGACAAAGGAAACCTGCACACTGTTGGTGGGAATGTAAAATGTTAAAGCTATTATGGAAAACAGTATGAAGTTTCCTCAACAATTTTTAAAAAATAATAGAATAACTGTATGATCCAGCAGTCCTACGTCTGGATATATACCCAAAAGAATTCAAATCTTGAAGAATATTTGTATATTTATGTTCATTATAGTAGTATACACAATATCCAAGAGGTAGAAGCAACCCAAATGTTCACGGACAGATGAATGGATAAAGAAACTGTGAGGGGCACCTGAGTGGCTCTGTTAAGTGTCTGGCTCTTGATTTTTGCTAGGTCAAGATCTCAGAGTTGTGAGATTGAACTGTGCATCAGTCTCCATGCTGGGCACAGAGTCTGCTTGTCCTTCCTCTGCTTCTCTCTTTCTCTCTCTCCAATAACTAAATAGATAAAATCTTAAAAAAAAAAAAAAGAAAGAAAGAAAGAAAGAAAATGTGTGTACACACACACACACACACACACACACTCACACACACACACAATGGAATATTATGCATCCTTTAAAAAGAAGGAAATCCTATAACATAATACAACATTGATAGTTAAGCAAAAGAAGTTAATCACAAAAGGGCAGATAACCATATAATTTCTCTCATGGGAAATGTCTAAAATAGAAAAAAAATCATAGAAAAATAAAATAGGGGATGCCTGGGGGGCTCATTTGGTTAAATGTCTGCCTTGGGCTCAGATCTTGATCCTGGGGTCCTGGGATTGAGTCCCGTATTAGGCTCCCTGCTCTGTGGGGAATCTGCTTCTCCCTCTGCCTGCCACCCCCCCGCTTGTGCTCACTCTCTCTGACAGGTAAATAAATAACATCTTTAAAAGAAAGAAGAAAGAAAGAAAGAAACAAACAAACAGGGGCCTTTGGTGCCTCAGTGGGTTAAGCCTCTGCCTTCAGCTCAGGTCATGATCTCAGGGTCCTGAAATTGAGCTCCACATCGGGCTCTGTGCTCAGAAGGGAACCTACTTCCCCCTCCCCTCTACCTGCCTACTTGTGATCTCTCTCTCTCTCTCTCTCTCTCTCTCTCTCTGGGTCTGACAAATAAATAAATAAATCAAATCTTTAGAAAAAAAGGTTAAAAAAAGAAACATAAAGTAGAAAATTGGTTGCCAAGGTACAGGGAGACAGAAAAAGGTAATTAGTATTTTGTGGTTATAAAGTTTCAATGTTGTAAATGAAAAGGTTCTGGAAATCTGCTGAACAATAATGTGAATATACATTTTTTTAACTTTATTAAAATACTGAGTTTATTTCACGTGTATATTTTTATCTCCACACTTTCATTTGTCCGACCACCACTACTACTATATCTTATCATGACATTCCATACATACTTAAAACCAAGCAAAGGGTGGAGTTCCATCCTTAAAAACTAAACAGGCATTTTGGAAAACACATTCTTGGTAATGGAACCTAGACAACATTTATCAGACACGGGAGGGAAAGTTCTCACTCTGCTATAGGGATAGCCAGATATCAACTATTATACAATGAAAGGAGACTGAAATTTTAACAAACTGTTTAAACTGTTTTCTTTAAGAGACTTCCTCCACTGCCAGAGATCTTCAGTAGCCTCTTAATTAGTCATCTGGAAGTGATAATCCATATAACTGATGAACTTGGCTTCCACTATGGGAAGAGAACCACTTTTTTCTATACTTGCTTACCTTTTTGCCTTAATGTCTTCTACAGAACTAGGCCATATGATGTTTTGAGAGCTATTCCTGTTTTTTGAAATATTCTTGACCTTTCAGTCTTGTTGTTGATGATTTTGAGTTTTTTCCATTCAGGTTTGGTTTTTGTATTTTTATCTGGATTTCCCCCCCTGGATTTTTCTGGATTTTTTCTTTCTGGATATTGTATTTTTATCTGGATTAACATGTATAGATTTCTTTACTGGAGGCTTTACTTCAGCTTCCTTCTCATCATCATCTTCAGGAGCAGCAAGTTTTACGTTTTTCTGTGGAAACTTGCTACCACTACCAGGAACAGAACACTTTCCAGATCTACTAATGAGTTTTACATCATTTGTCTTCTGACTCCACATCTTCTTCCAGAGCTACTAAGCTGTGTAAATACGCACAGGCCCTGAACCACATCTCAGCTATAAGACCACACATGGTGTTATTTCAAAGCCCCCAAGGGAAACTGTTGGCTATACAGACATTTTTAGAGTTGTCAGTGTGACTTTAATTGGACTGACTACATAATTCATTGCCTCTGCTTCAACAATGTGTAATTCATCCTTTGCACCAGCTCCTAATTTTCAACATTATCCACCTTAAAGTGGTAATTTTTTGTCAGCCTTTAGTTCACAACCAAAAAGATAGTTCTGGAGCCTCCAGGGACCTAATGTCTATGTGCATCAAATCTTCCACACTTCAGTGGGAGAGAGGGCAGATGGAGATAAATGACTACTGTTCCATAAACAGCCGTGCAGGATAGAATCACACCAGCACCTAATGTGAATATACTTAACACTACTGAACTGTACATTTAAAAAGGGGTAAGGTAATAAATATTATATATTCTTTGCTGTAATTTTTTTAATTGACAAACAGTGAATAAGCATTTATCAAAATTATGTATGTAAATTGTCAGTACTCACAGGAAAGAAAATGCTCAACATCACTAATCTTTAAGAAATACAAATCGAGCCACAATGAGATACCACTTTATACTCACTAGAATGACTATTATTTAAAAAAAAAAAAAGAAACAAGTTAGGTAAAGATGTAGAAAATTGGAACCTCATGCACTGTTATTAGTGGGACCATGAAATGATGCAAATTGTGGAAAATAGTATGATGGTCCTCAAAAAAATTAAAATGTAATTGGTCATTTGATCCATCAATTTCACTTTGGGGCATATACCCCAAAATTGAAAACAGGAACTTATGCAGATATTTTTAGAACTGTAGTCATAACAGCACTATTCACAAAAGTCAAAAAGGGGAAAGGAAACTACCCAAGTGTCCATTGTATGATGAATGAATAAACAAAATGTGGTATGTACTCTCAATGGAGTATTATTCAGTCTTAAAAATAAAGGAAATTGTAACACATGGATAAACCTTGAAGACTTAAAATAAGTGAAGTAACTCAGCCACAAAAAGAAACATCATATGATTTTCCTTGTAGGGGTTCTTAGAGTGGTCAAATTCATAGATACAAAAAGTAGAATAGAAGTTACTATGGGCTAAATGGAAAGGGGAATAACAAGTTAATGCTTAAAGGATACAGAGTTTCTATGTGGGATGATAAAAATTATTGAAAAAGATAATGGTAAAGGTCACACAACATTGTTCATGTGCTTAGTATTACTAAATTTTATACTTATAGATAGTTAAAATGGTGGATATTATGTTATTTTACCGCAATTAAAAAATGGAAACAGGGGGGACGCCTGGGTGGCTCAGTTGGTTAAGCAGCTGCCTTCGGCTCAGATCATGATCCCAGCGTCCTGGGATCGAGTCCCACATCGGGCTCCTTGCTCGGCAGGGAGTCTGCTTCTCCCTCTGCCTCTGCCTGCCATTCTGTCTGCCTGTGTTCACGCTCTCTCTCTCTCTGACAAATTAAAAAAAAAAAAAAATCTTTAAAAAAAAAAAAAAAAAAGGAAACAGGGGGTGCCTGGACAGCTCAGTTGGTTAAGCATCTGCATTTGGTTTAGATCATGATCTCAAGGTCCTGGGATGGAGCCCCCCATCAGGATTTCTGCTCAGTGGGAAGTCTGCTTCTCCCTCTCCCTTTACCCCTCCCCCATGCTCTTGCTTTCTTTCTTGCTCTATTTTTTAAATAAAAAATAAAATCTTTGAGAAAATGGAAATGAATATGAGTTTATTATGGGAGCTTTTTATAACAGGAGGACTATAGAAGGTATTTATACTTAAGCTAAATGGGAAACATTTTAAAAGAGAGGAAAATAATTAATAAGGAAATTTATGTGGGGAAGGAAATTGTGTAACAAAATAGTGATAAGTGTGACGAAATATCTGAGGAGTGTCAGAATAAAGTATGGAATCAATTCTAGAGATAATGAGAGCAGCCACATAGTTTCAATCATTGGATAGAATGTTTGCTCACAATAGTACATTTATTTGTTTGCTTGATATTGTCCTTTAGATTTGCATAAATGTTTTCTACACTATATGCTTTAGTATATTTGATAATAAAGTATATCTTCAATAAGTATTTAGAACCATTTCCTTCTTTCTTTCCTTCCTTCCTTCCTTCATTCTTAGTTTTGATAATATTTCTCCACTTCTCTGGCTTCAGAATCAGTAATCAGCAATCATGGCAGAGATACTTGATATTCAGAGGACAGGGTCTTTTTTTGCCCACCCTGAATCCCCCAAACTATGTAGCCAAGCTGCTTCTGGAACACTTGCTGAGCTGCTACTATGGCCAGAGGGCTTCAGGATAGTAGATGCTACTGTGCTAAAAGCTGAAATTGACTAAAATTAACTTGTTTACCATAAAAGCTTTCTTCTTGAAATTGTAAGCCTTCAATAGACTTAGGTTCTAATATAGTTACAATAGGCAGATTCAGCCATTGCAATTTTATCTCAGTAGGGAGACACATTCCTGGTGCTTCCTACTATGCCATTGTCACAGATAAGATATATACATACAGAAACACACATATACACACATACATATATGTGTGTGCATGTATATATATGTATCCATATATGGCATAATGTATGCATTTTATGTATGTATATATAAGATGATATCTTTAAACTGTTAAATGTAATTTAGAGAGTGAGGGGAAATTTAGAGGAATATAATATAGATCTTAAAATTTCTTGAAATATTAAGTCAATCAAGTACATTCTATATGTGGAATACACATTTTCTAACAACTAGAAGAAATGAGAAAATTTGGCAATATGTTGATGAATTTAGGTCATGAAAATCCAGGATTACTCTTTATTAAATATTTGAACTTGTGTTTGTATGTGTGTATAACCCTCTGATTATGTATTGTTCTAATCAAGTTGATAAAAGAAGAGGCACCTAACTCCACTAACAAATGGAGATCATTTTATGATGCATTTTTGTTTTTGTCCTTGGGGAGTGTGATGGTATAATTCCACATACTGAATTTCCAACTTCCATATAAATTTCCTTATTATTGCTAGATAACTTTTATTGTTGCTTTCCCTCTTTTTTGAGTATTTATTTTATGCTAACATTTTTACTGCATATTAAATGACTATCAACACATAGGTCAGTTAAAAATGTCCATAGAGCACAGAATATGCTGCTAGAAAATATTTTGGAGATTTGCCTAGTCACTATTTACATTGGCACTTGCAGTCTGCAGTATAATCAAAATGAGTTAATGTAATGTTGTACTAAGTAAGCAGGTGGCTTAATTTTGCAGGAATTAAGCAGTCAGTAAAATAGGGAATTTGAATTTGGTCCATAAGCACAGGAGTTGCTTTAGTTAACAATGTTGCCAAACTTGGAAAGGACAGCAGGATGTGTTTGTGTGTGTGTGTGTGTGTGTGTGTGTGTGTGTGTGCATAAATGAAAGGTAATAGAATATGAATATGAACTTGTTAGAAAATCAATATTGGAGGGGTGCCTGGGTGGCTCAGTGGGTTAAGCCTCTGCCTTCGGTTCAGGATCCTGGGATTGAGCCCTGCATTAGGCTCTCTGCTCAGCGGGGAGCCTGCTTCCCCTTCTCTCTGCCTGCCTTTCTGCCTACTTGTGATCTCTCTCTCCCTGTCAAATTAAAAAAAAAAAATCAATATTGAAAAACAGATCACATCTTGGTGACTCAAAGAAATGCTAATACTATGAAATTTATTTCTTCCAACAAATGAAACAAGGTGAAAAATTCAAAAATGTTTTAAGTATATTCATATATTTTATATATAATAGAATATATAGTAAAGGTATATCTCAACAAGTTGACTTTATTATAAATTATTATATTATTATATTATATTAAATTAAATTATTATATTATAAATAGTATACATTAAACTGATGCTTAAATGCATAATAAAATGTGTACTTTATATGCCTTATTTATATTTTTTCAACATCTTTATAAAATACTAACTTTTAATTTACTATGGGGAGAGTACAATGTATTTAGTCAAAGCAATGTAGTCAAAATTAAGCATCTAATAAGCTTCCAGCTAGGATTTCAAGGCAGTCTTTCTTTCTGATACCAAGGTTCTGTGCTCAAAAAGTTGCTAATTTTCCCATTTACTTAAGGAATGAGCATCAAGGGGATGGATAAAGGTGGAAGAGGGCAGTGCTTACTCCTCTCTTGATCTGAAAGAATTTGCTGAAGTAACTTTTACATTTAGAAGAAAAGGAACATTATATTTCTAAGCCAGATGGGAGGGAACAATAGAAAATATTGTGAACAGAGAAATTATTATGGGCAGAGATATACAGGCTGATAATTTTTTAGGAGACATGTCACACAGTCCAAATACATTTTGTAATGTTATTTATAATCAGACTGTTAAGGGCTTTCATTGAGTTTGTAAGAAGAAAGTTGAATTGTAAGATGAAATTACAAGGGATTTAGAGAATGAAAATAGACTCCCCATTATAATTATATATATGTGTTTATGTCCATAGTATATATTTGATTTGTTTACCCCACAATATTTCAGTTACATTAGATTCAAGCAATTGCATTAATTTGGATGTTAAGTTAAGGGCCGTGTTGAGACTTTTGTTAATTCACATATATGTTTTTTCTCCTCCACATCTTTAACAATGACGAGACCCATCTATCCTATGGTTTATGGCACTATGATCCAAATTGTTTTTTTAATTCTACATCTTGAGGCACCTGGTTGGCTCAGTGGGTTAAAGACTCTGCTTTCTGCTCGGGTCCTGGTCCAAGGGTCCTGGGATGGAGCCCCACATTGGGCTCTCTGCACAGCAGGGACCCTGCTTCCCCTTCTCTCTGTCTCTGCCTGCCTCTCTGTCTATTTGTGGTCTCTGTCTGTCAAATGAATAAATAAAATCTTTTTTAAAAAAAAAATTCTACATCTCAATCATTTTTATGATTTCTTGTGTTCTAGAAGGAACTAAAATGAAAATCCAGCAAGTTAAAAAGATGAAAGTCTTTTGAGTCAGAATTTTTTATAATTCCTGCCTAAGCCCATACTTTGAACAAGATAATTAACTCTCCAAATTACCAATTTTTAAAATCTACCAAATAATGAGGAACTTAGTTCTAATGATATTGCTTAGTTCTAATGATATTGCTATAAGAAAAATTTAAGAAGGAGAACACACAGCAGTATGTGATCAAGGATTATTAGTTTTTTTTTTTTTTTTTAAGGATTATTAGTTTCGGTCTTTTCACCATGTCTACTCCTGCTCATTACTTTGAACTAGGATCAATAGTCATTGACTTTTGTCTAGAACATACACTACATGTAGCAGCTTAATTTGGGTTTGATATAGATAGTCAAGGCCAAATATGAGGTTTTGTTAGATCAAGATCATGAACAGAGCTTGAATTATTATTTTAAGCCTCCTTCATCATTGGTAATATAGTTAATGGGGTTTCAGAAGGCATAGTGATCATCAACGTACAGTTTGATAGTAATACCAAAATGTTTCAGTTGTATTCTCAATTTTCAGTTCCTTTCAGATTCTCCAAAACCAGTCTTTGAAAAAGAATAGGGCTTTAGCTTCTCAAACTATACTGAATACTGAAATCATGTAGAGAACTTCTAAAACAGTTGACAAGGTAATCGCCCATATCAAGTCTGTAAGTCTGCAGATAAAAGCAAAAAATAAATATCAATATATTTTTAAAGATTTTATTTATTTATTTGAGAGAGTGAGAGCACACAAGTGAGGGCAGGACCAGAAGAAGAAGCAGACTGCTTATAGGGAGCCTGACACAAGGCTAGATCCCAGGACCCTGAGATCATGAATTGAGCTGAAGGCAGATGCTTAACTCACTAAGCCACCCAGGAGCCCCTCAGTATTTTGAGACCCCTCTCTCCCTCTTCCCCCTGGTGATTCTACTGTACAGCAAAGTTTAAGAATCACTGGCCTTGGGTTATGTTCTCTTTCAATTTGAGGTTCAAACTAAAATTTTTATATGTAGCCTGAAAACCAAATTAAATTAAATTTAGTCAAGTAATAAAATAAATAAAAATAATTTAGTTATATACTTTTAATTATCAGCTGGTGATAAAGATTATAAATTGTCTTCAAATATTTGCAAGTATGATTTTTCATTGTCTACTGTGTGAAATGACATAAAACTGCATTTCTGTAGTTATAAACACAAGTTTTTAGCTTTCAGGGTTTGGATTCAAAAGAGGATGAGTCACAAGTGGCAGAAATACAATGTTGGGCAGTCTATCTAAATGCAGATATCTAAGGATTCTCTCCCTGTCAGTTTTCTTATTGAAAATGCAGTGTTTCCTGGTTTTATTCGTCCATAAAATTCAACAGAAGACATGATGACATTTAGTCATCACTGTTCAGCTTAAATGGCTTTTAACTGCATTCAGCAGGACTTTCTATTAGAACTTGTGTAATAAATTCCATTATCAAGTAGATATTACCAGAAATTGTTATCACTAACTCAAGTTGTATTATTTTGTGAATTCTAGTATATTTCATTTTATGATACTTGATTCCACTTAAATTATTTTCTTTTCTCCTGAAACATTTCTCTAACACGACCATCACTTTGTTGTCAACTGCAACAGCCTTGCTCATTATACATTTTATTGCAATTTGTCATTATTTAGGTAGCATTTGTTGCTGAAGAATTACAAGTTTTGCCAGTATCACTAAGTTTTATAAGATATATATATATATATATATATATATATATATATATGTCTCGTGTGTGTGTGTGTGCATATATATATATATATATATATATATATATATGCAGGCTTCTTTGGTATGTCATGCAGTTTGTTTTCACTCAATGAGCTGTTGGCAATATGTAGACATTGTGTCAGGAAATAGATCTATCACACAAAATAACCCAATTGCCTGCTTAATGGTAAACAAGCTGAAAAGAAAATAGTGAAAGCATAGCTCAAGGAATCATGCCCAATCATGATCATTATGTAGGATGCCTTTTTATAAGAGTGCTAAGTGGCTTCTTTTTCCTTACTTTTTTTTCTTTTTACAGTATATCTGTATACATATGCTATTAGAAAAAAATTACCATACACATTACTCTAGCAATATGCTTTTATTAATTATTTGAGATAAGAACCAAGAACCATAACATGATGACATAATAATCTAAATATATTCTATATTTTATGTTATATAACTTATGTTGTGTAAGAGTTTAAGCCTAGTCACAATGTTGCCATCAAACACTACTGGCAAAATATAAGCTCATAATACATTTTGGATAAATAATTAAAATTTACTATCGAGTTAATTTTAAAAAGTACTTGCACAGTCAGATCATGCTGGTTTTATGAACTGTTTATGCAGCAGTGGGGGGACTTCATGAAATCTATGTACATTCTGAATAAAAAGCATTAAGTATTCATGAAGTTATTGTGTGGTGTGTCTGGCAATACAGTATGCATACATTTATGTGAATATATAAATTGAACTCAGTGTTTTAAATATAAAACAAATATCGCTTACTATTTACAAAAGAACAGTTGATGAGAATACTAGAAAATTTAAGTTTTTAAAAGTAACTAGATGTAGAAAAAAATTGATGTCATATACTACACAATAATTTTAGGATGTTACTAATATCCCAATATTTTTATAAGATGAAATCCTTCAATTTAATTTATTCATGTGACTTTTTGGTACTTAGTGTAATCCAATAACTCTGAAAAATATGCATGTAATTCTTAACTGATTGTGGGTGCATAGCCAAAAGTGTATATTCACACAAAACAAATGCCTACATTTTAAAATCACGTCTTAACAAAATTATGTCCTACACATTATCCATAAACAACACTTTTGGAAAAGTCAGACTTAATCTTTTCTGTTTAAATTAGATCCAAACTTCCTTCTGCATTTTCAGATGTAATTTATATTATATTTACTGTCTATACAAACATTGAAATTTTTGATGATTCTCCAAGTACTTTCTCTTCATTACTCACACTTCCTAATGGAGCAACAATTTCAGAGATTCACATAATGTCTAAAACTTCTCTTTGTTCCTATATCACTTTGCATAGTGTATGGTGGGATGAGGTATGCATTCTATATTGTTTTCTTTTTCTTTTAATTAGTTTTTTATTTTTTATTAACATATAATGTATTATTAACCCTAGGGGTACAGGTCTGTGAATCACCAGGTTTGCACACTTCATAGCACATACCTTCCCCAATGTCCATTACCCCACCACCCTCTCCCTAGCCCCCATCACCCTGGAAATCCTCAGTTTGTTTTGTGAAATTAAGAGTCTCTTATGGTTTGTCTCCCATCCCGGTCCCATCTTGTTTCATTTTTTTCCCTCCCTACAACCCACAACCCCCAGCCCTGCCTCTCAAATTGCTCATATCAGAGATCATATGATCATTCTCTTTCTATGATTGACTTATTTCACTTAGCATGATACCTTTTAGTTCCATCCACGTCATTGCTAATGGCAAGACTTTGTTTCTTTTAATGGCTACATAGTATTCCATTGTATGTATGTATATGTATATATTACCACATCTTCATTATCCATTCATCTGATGATGGACATCTAGGTTCTTTCCATAGTTTGGCTATTGTGGACATTGCTGCTATAAACATTCAGGTGCACATGCCATTTCTGATCACTACATTTGTATCTTTGGGGTAAATACCCAGTAGTGCAATTGCTGGATAGAGTGTAGCTCTATTTTCAACTTTTAGAGGAACCTCCTTACTGTTTTTCAGAGTGGCTGTACCAGCTTGCATTCCTACCAACAGTGTAGAAGGGTTCCCCTTTCTCTGCACCCTTGCCAACATGTGTTATTTCCTGACTTGTTAATTTTAGCCATTATGACTGGTGTGAGGTGGTATCTCATTGTGGTTTTGATTTGTATTTCCCTGATGCCAAGTGATAGTGAGCACTTTTTCATGTGTCTGTTTGCCATCTAGATGTCTTCTTTCCAGAAATGTCTGTTCATGTCTTCTACCCATTTCTTAATTGGATGATTTGTTCCTTGGGTGTTGAGTTTGATAAGTTCTTTATAGATTTTGGATACTAGCCCTTTATCTGATATGTCATTTGCGAATATCTTCTCTCATCCTGTCGGTTGTCTTTTGGTTTGGTTGACTGTTTCCTTTGCTGTGCAAAAGCTTTTGATCTTGATGAAGTTCCAATAGTTCAATTTTGCCCTTTCTTCCCTTGACTTTGGTGATGTTTCTAGGAAGAAGTTGCTGTGGCTGAGGTCAAAGTGGTTGCTGCCTGTGTTCTCCTCAAGGATTTTGATAGATTCCTGTCTCACACTGAGGGCTTTCATCCATTTTGAGTTTATTTTCATGTGTGGTATAAGGAAATGGTCCAGTTTCATTTTTCTGCATGTGGCTGTCCAATTTTCCCAACACCATTTGTTGAAGAGACTATCTTTTCTCCATTGGACATTCTTTCCTGCTTTGCCAAAATTAGTTGACCATAGAGTTGAGGGTCTATTTCTATTTCTAATACTCATCTATTAAGAGTATAATATTGTTCTTGTGCTTCTTTTTATTGTATTGTATTGTATCACATTGATTGATTTGTGGATATTGAACCAACCTTGCAGCCCTAGAATATATCCCATTTGGTCATGGTGAACAATCCTTTTAATGTACTATTGAACACTTTGAGTATGATATAGTGTCCTTCCTTGTCTCTTATTATAGTCTTTGGCTTAAAATCTAATTGATCTTATATAAGGATTGCCACCCCAGCTTTCTTTTGATGTCCATAACATGGTATAAATTGTTTCCCACCACCTCACTTTAAATCTGGAGGTGTCTTTGGGTCTAAAATGTGTTTATTATAGACATCATATTGATGGGTTTTGGTTTTTTATCCATTCTGATACCCTGTGTCTTTTGATTGGGGCATTTAGCCCATTTACTTTCAGGGTAACTATTGAGAGATATGAATTTAGTGTCATTGTATTGCCTGTAAGGTGACTATTACTGTATATTCTCTCTGTTACTTTCTGGTCTACTACTTTTAGGTTCTCTCTTTGCTTAGAGGACCCCTTTCAATATTTTCTGTAGAGCTGGTTTGGTGTTTACAAATTCTTTTGGTTTTTGTTTGTCCTGGAAGATTTTTTATCTCTCCTTCTATTTTCAATGATAGCCTACCTGGATATAGTATTCTTGGCTGCATGTTTTTCCTCATTTAGTGCTCTGAATATATCATGCCAGTTCTTTCTGGCCTGCCAGGTCTCTGTGGATAAGTCTGTTGCAAATCTAATATTTTTACCATTGTATGTTACAGACTTCTTGTCCAGGGCTGCTTTCAGGATTTTCTCTTTGTTACTAAGACTTGTAAATTTTACTATTAGATGATGGGGTGTAGACCTATTCTTATTGATTTTGAGGGGGATTCTCTGCACCTCCTGGATTTTGATGCTTGTTCTCTTTGCCATATTAGGGAAATTCTCTCCAATATACTTTCTGCTCCCCTCTTTCTTCTTCTGGAATCCCAATTATTCTAATGTTGTTTCATCTTATGGTATCACTTATCTCTCAAATTCTCCCCTTGTAGTCCAGTAGTTGTTTGTCTCTTTTGCTCAGCTTCTTTATTCTGTCATTTGGTCTTCTATATCACTAATTCTCTCTTCTGCCTCATTTATCCTAACAGGAAGAACCTCCATTTTTTATTGCACCACATGAAAAGCTTTTTTGATTTCAGCTTGGTTAGATTTTAGTTCTTTTATTTCTCCAGAAAGGGCTTTTTTTTCTCCAGACTGGATTTCTCTAATATCTTCCATGCCTTTTTCGAGCCCAGCTAGCACCTTGAGAATCTTCATTCTGAACTCTAGATCTGACATATTACCAATTCTGTATTGATTAGGTCCCTAGTCTTTGGTACTGCTCTTATTCTTCTTTTTGTGGTGAGTTTTTTCACCTTGTCATTTTATCCAGATAGGAATATATGAAGGAGCAAATAAAATACTAAAGGGGTGGCAAAGACCCCAGGAAAATGTGCTTTAAACAAATCAGAAGAGACCCCAAATTGTGGGGAAAGAAAGGAGTAAAAAGAAGTTCAGGGAGTGTTGTATGAAAGGAGAGAAGGTTAGCACTCCCCTTGACAAGGATGGAAGAGGCCCTCGGGCCTGACAACACGCATACGGTTAAGGCATTGCCACCTACTTCGTGGCATCTAACCAACGTTTTTTGGGGCGCCTGGGTGGCTCAGTGGGTTAAGCCGCTGCCTTCGGCTCAGGTCGTGATCTCAGGGTCCTGGGATCGAGTCCCGCATCGGGCTCTCTGCTCAGCAGGGAGCCTGCTTCCTTCTCTCGCTCTCTCTCTGCCTGCCTCTCAGTGTACTTGTAATTTCTCTCTGTCAAATAAATAAATAAAATCTTTAAAAAAAAAAAAAAAAGAAGAAGTTCAGGGGAAAAAAAAAGAGATTAAAAAAATAAAGAAAAAAAACATAAAAAAAGAAAATATGTATATTAGACTGGTCAATAGAACAGAGTCACCCAGTTAATTTTGGGAATATTTTGGTCTCTTGGAAGAAACTACCTCCCAAAATTTTAAAGAATGAAATATATATATATATACATATATATATATATACACACAAACACACAAAATAAGAGTAAACATGATGAAGGGATGGAATATGACTATAAAGATGAAAATCTTTTTTAAAACACTTCTTAGGAAGGAGTAGATAAGTTGACTGGGAGAAATAAGAAAAGGAAAGTGGAGAGAATTTGCTCAGGCAGGAGACTAGGACAAAGCCTTGTGATAGATTTAGGGTATATTTTGATCTATTAGCAGAAATTGTATCCCAGTTTTTTTTAGAAGAGAAAACCCTATGTGTTTACAAAAAATAAAGTTAGATGCAATGAAGGATAAAATATGAGTATAATAATAAAGGTTCAAAAAAGATTTTTTAAATGAAAGGTATTGTTAAGATAAACCAGTTAAAAAACATTAAAAGAGAAAAGAATAAAAGTTAAAAAAAATTTCAGGATAAGAAAAAACAAAATAAAAAAAATAATTGACTTTGGAAGACTAAAGAATCATGGGGGGAAGCTATGAATTCCATGCTTTGCTTTCTCCTCCTCTGTAACTCCACTGTTCTCCGGGTAAGTGAACTTGGTCTTGGCTGGATTTCTTGCTGATCTTCTGGGGGTGGGGCCTCTTGTAGTGATCCTCAGGTGTCTTTGCCTGAGGTGGAATTGCACTGCCCTTAACAGTGGCCGGGCTAAGTAATCTGCTCAGGTTCGCTTTTGGGAGCTTTTGTTCCCTGAATGCTTTCCACAGAGCTGTGGAGGACAGGAATGAAAATAGTGGTCTCCCAATCTCTGGTCTGGAGGAGCGGAGAGCTTGGGGTCCCACTCCTCAAAATGCCCTCAGAGAAAAGCGCTCAATCACTCCCATCTCCCTGGCCTCCGGCCATGCTCTGAGCTCACCCAGCCTTGACCAAGCATCTCTGTTTCTGGCACACAGCCTTGGCTGGAGTCTCCAAACCCAGCAGATCCCTGTGCTCTTCCAGGGGGGTCTCCCTGGATCTTGTGGGATCTGTGCTCACACAGCAGTGGCCTGACTCTGCCACAGATCACAGTTTAAGGTAACCTGGAATTGAGAGCTCACTCCTCTGTCTCTGTAGCCCACTTCCCTGCTCTAATACCTACAGGCTCTGTGACACTCAGACACCCTCAATCCTTCTGTCACCCCGTGGGCCTGAGACCACACTGTCCCTGTGTGGGCTTCACCCCGGCTTAGGCTCTGGAGCGATGTCCCTCAGTGGAGCAGACTTTTAAAAGTTCTGATTTTGTGCTCCATTGCTCCGCTGCTTGCCAGGAGCCGGCCCCTCCCCCTGCGGTCTGTCTTCCTATCACTTTGGATTCACTTCTCCGCAGGACCTACCTTTCAGAAAGTGGTTGGTTTTCTGTTTTTAGAATTGTTGCTCTTCTTCTCTTTGATATCCTGTTGGAATTGTAGGTGTGTGGAATGGTTTGATAAACTATCTAGCTGATCTCATGTTACCTGATGTCATCTCATCCTGCTACTTCTCCGCCATCTTCGAAATCACATTCTATATTGTTTTCAAACTAATACCAACCCCTAAACCCATCACCCATCAGTCTGAATTAAGTCACTATAATATCTCCTCTGGTCTAAATGGATTTTTAACCTATTACTAACACTACTACTGTAAAATTTGAAGTCAGAAAAGTTTTACGTCAAAATTTCTTTATATTCTACTTCTTTAGTACTCCACTAGAATCACTCTCAGTGGAGAAGTGATTCTTGTAGCATCTAGAGAAGTTGAGTCCATCACCTTAATTTTATAAGCATGAAGTATGATCCACTCAGATAATAAGGCAATAATATAATGTGTGCTATAACAGAAAGTATGCTGTGCAGAAAACATATTACCTCAGTGACTACTACTGGCCACGTACCAGTTTGTTCCAGCTGCTGTACATAGTATTCACTTCAGTTTTCTATATCATTGAAACACTTAATTTGTTTAAGTTATCTTTCTTTATCCTTATGCTAATAGAGAAGCTCGGGCATTTCTGCTAAATAACTACTAGGTCCATTTTTGTTTATCTTGTTTGTTTTTGAGAGAAAAATCTCCTTTCAGACTTGTTAAAAATGATATGAAGAGGTTTATCAGAAGAAAATATAACACTCAATTACTATCAACTTTATTTAGTCAATCCTTCTGGGTACATTTAAATCCTTGTATGAAATTTGTAATGAAAGGTTATGAATGATAAATTTGATAACCTCATAAATGAGAATTCTAGTAAAACTTTTTTATAATTGAAGAAGACATTTAATTGAATAATTTGTAAACTTTTTTGAAAATTCAAAAACAAAACTAGTATAAGGAAATTCAATATGTTGTTAACAAGTTATCATCATCACAAGGACCCTGATAAGGAGACAGGAGAGTCAGAGATGAAGAAGGGGCAGGATGGTAAAAGCAGAGGTGAGAGAGATTTGAAGTTATTGCACAGTTGTCTTGAAAATGGAGGAAGGGATTTATGAGTGAAGGATGCAGGAGGCCTCTAAAGTCTGGAAAAGGCAAGAAAAAGAAACTCTCCTAGGGTTTCCACAACATAGCCTGCCAATACATGGATTTTAGATGTTTTGACCTCTGTAATTAGAAGATACTAACTCTGTGTTGTTTTAAGTCACCAAGCTTATAATTTATTATAGCAACAATAGAAAATAAATACCCTGAAAAAGGACTTTGCCACTGTTTATAAGGTGAGGAATAAATTTAAGAGGTTTTATTTATAATTCTAGCTTTTACTTAGGATTTGCTATGAGCCATCTCTGAGAGAATCCTGTATCTTAATACTCCAGAAGCAAAAAAATAAAATTTATCCAGGTTTCCTTTTTGTAGCAGTTTTTTTCTTATACCAATTAATAGAACTGAAATACAGATTGTTATTTAAATATGTTTATTATATTTACTTTTTATAATTGAAATAGGATTAAAAATGCCTCTTTATTAGGCAGAAGTTTAGTTGTTTTAATTACTCTTGGATCTTACTTAGAAAACTTAATCCTAACCCTAATCATAAATATTTTTGGCTGTATGGTGAGCTTTTATCAGTGACTTTTGAACATTCCTCAAATTTTGCCATTCTCAGATTTTTACAAGATAAACAATTATTTTCAGTCTAAATTTAGTGTATTAAAATTTGATCTCAGGAACTATTAAGAGTATTCACTAATGCTCTTTACCTTATAAGCCCTACTCTGTTCCTTCTGGGAATATAATGGGATTGTATTTCCCCAACTCTTTCAAAGATAAGCATAGCCATGTCATTGGCCAATAAAAAGTGAGAACAAGAAATAGCTGTCAGTATATTATTGAAACTTTAAGTGCCAGTGCACATCTCTCTATATAGACACAAGTGAATAATTGCATGGACATTGGGTCTTCATTAGCCTCAATTCCTTTGACACCTGCCTGTCCCTTTTTAGGCCTGTGGTGTAAATAAGAAATAAACTTTGGTGTTTTGGGGCCAACAAGATATTGGGTTATATTTTATACAATACAACATTACAATCTAACCTGACTGATATATTTATTTCGATGATACCAAAAACTACAGCACACTTAATCACTACTTTTTTTTTTTTTTTACCCTCATTGGTTTTGTTCACCATCATTATGAGATCTATATTCAATTTTGGTGATAAATATCTGTATCCTGATTATCTACAAATACATATTCTGTAGAAAGGAATACATTTTAAATATTCAATAAAATCAACTGACTTTCTGTTCATAAATTGAATTTCCTGCCTAAAAATTGTATCCCCAGGGCATAACAGCTTGATAATGAGTTTGGTTCAGCCAGTGTGCCACACAGATTTGCTCTTGGATTTGACATAAGAAACCTTCAAGAAGAGAATATCAGCTTGATCCCCAAATGCAAAAGTGTAAATTTTAAAGTTATTTGAAAGGAGAAAATTTTAAGAATTTTATTCGATTGTGAATCTGATATTTCTCCTTGTTTACAACCTTATTCTATTCTTAAATTTTTGTCGAGCTATGGAACCCCAACAATATTCAGTTCTCTCAGTCATATTCAGTGATTTAATGTTTTGCCCTTGAATACTTCATTTTTATAACAGGTGAGTAATGTGTGAGCCTCAAGCAAAGCTATAGCCTCCTTCTTCCCAAACTACTTTGCCATTTCCCACTCTCCAAATACAATGAAACACACACTCTCTCTTTCACACACACACACACACACACACACACACACTCACATATGTGGAGAAATTTATAACTATACACAGAGAAATTTATGATTAATGTCCATTTGTCTTTAAGAATTTCATATACTACAAAAGAAGCTCCAGTTGAATACTACATAGATAATGATACTTAACTGAAATGATTGGTTTATGCTTTTCTATTTTAATTTACATAAAATTTACGATATTGTTCTAAGATTACCTAAGACAAGCTACATTTTTTAACCATTCTTTGGGTCTTACATTACAACATACACTTATCTCATCTACATAGGAAACAAAAAATCATGTCGGTTTATGACATAATTTGTTTTCCTACTCCATTCTAACTAATTTGCACAGTTCCAAATCTTCATTTCCCCACACTAAATGTTTCTTGCCAGATTATATTTTTCATATTGCACTGGTCTACCTACTCCCCATGTCATGTGTCCGTCTACTTCCCATCATCACTGAGTACTGATTTCAGAATCCAATGTGGATTTATTTTATAACAGTTTTATTGTGATATAACTCACATGTCAAACTATACACTTTTTAAAAAGTGTGCAATCCAAGGGAGCCCTACATCGCTCAATTGGTAAAGTGTCAGGCTCTTTTTCTTTTTTTAGTTTAATTTAACTTAATTCTTTTTTCAGTGATCCACAATTCATTGTTTATACATCAGGCTCTTGATTTCAGCTTAGGTCCTGAGATGGAGCTCTGAAGCTGGGCTCCCCACTGGGTGTGAAGCCTGTGTAAGACCCTATCTCTTCCTCAGACCCTCCCTCTTATTTCCATACACTCTCTTCTGCTTTCTTTCTTCCCCTAAGGAAAAAAAAAAAAAAGCATTCAATTTTGTGTGATCATCATTACTAACTTTAGAACATTTTATCATTGTTCCTTAAAATCCCAATATACGTTAGTACCCATTTCCCATTACAGTAGTCCCCAACCCTTCACAGCTTGATTTTGTGGTTTTGGTTACCTGAGTTCAACAGTGATTTGTGGGGAGCCATGCCTGCGCGGGTCGAGAGCGACAGTGATTCTCAAGCAGATGACTCCTCTGACACATGGTAGCCTAACAGTCCATCACAATGCCTCATTCACTTCATTTCATTTCATCATATAGACACTTTATCATCTCACATCATCATAAGAAGGCTGAATACAGTAAAATGTGATTATTTTGAGGAAGATTACAGTCACATAACTTTTAATATAGTATATTGCTATAAATGTTATATTTTATAATGATTGTTGTTAATCTCTTGCTGTGCTTCCCTTGTTAACAAAACTTTATAATTGGCATGTATATACATGAAATAACAGTATATATAGAGCTCAGTACTATCCGTGGTTTCAGGCATCCACTGGGGGTCTTGGAAAATATCCCCCATGAATAAGGGCACAGTACTGTCCTCTCTTGCAAACCAGCCTTGGCAACCACTAATACACTCTCTCTATGATTTGTCTATCCTGGACATTTCACATAAAAGAACTCATGGGCAACTGTAAAATTGGAAATACACTTTAAAATACAGTAGGTATTTAAAGCAACTTCATACTATAGTAAAAAATAAAAGGTTTAAAAATTAAACAAAAAATTGGTGTTCCACTAATAGTAGACTTTACTAACATAAACAGTTGATCCGTTTATATTTTCTGTTCTGCAACCTGAAGTCTTTAAAATAAGAAATAATTCCAGACACTAAAATTAATCAATGAGAAGAATAGATTCTGTTTGAGTAGACAAGAACACAGATTTTACTAAACTTTAAAGTCTATAATAATTAACTTATCAGTTATCATGATAGACTTTAATGGAACAATTAATAGAACTAAAAAATTCCATGGAACAACTAATGGGAGATGGATCTTTTGATATTCCTTATAATAAACTTTATACAATAGTCAAATACTGTGATGTGATTTTTCCTGTGATAGATAGGAAGCTGTTTAGGCTTAGCAAGATTTCATCGTGTCTTTTCCAGTTTATTCACATATATTAAAAAAATAAGAGATAACTTTCTAGGAATGTTTAAAAGGAAAAATATTGAAATTTTAACCCAAGGATTAATTTATATTTTTAAATGATTAGAGTTAGTTATTTGGAAATCTGGCACATAGAATCATTCTTTACAGTGTTCTACATAATAATGCAACAAACAATAAAAATCACCTATGAGGGATGCCTGGGTGGCTCAGTGGGTTAAGCGTTTGCCTTCAGTTCGGGTGATGATCTGAAGGTCCTGAGATAGAGTTCCACATGAGGCTCCTTGTTCATCAGGGAGCTTGCTTCTCCATCTGCCTGCTGTGCTCTCTCCCACCTTCTTCTGTCTCTCTCTTTCTGACAAATAAATAAAATCTTCCAAAAAAAATCACATATGAAGTAAAATATCATATTACTCAGTTTATTCTCAGTGACCCATCTAAGTTTGAATATTTTGTAAGAAGGAAAAACTTTCAGAGAATTCTTAGTTTCACAAAGATAGTTAAGAAGAAAGTTATGCTTTTCTGATAATTTGAGTAATGTGAATAAGTTATTTGCCCTTAAAGTAGCAGAAAGAATTAATTTTTGAGCACAATGAAATTAAAGGGTTTTAGCTTGCCTGATCTGAACAAAGTAAGATAAATTTTTAATACAGTGAATTAATTAGGCACGTAACGAGAAATAGAATATATAATATTTCTAATTCAGATAAATAGCAAAATAGCCCAGATCCTAAAAGAAATAAGTATCATTCATCATAGACATACCTTAAATTATATTTATTGGAAAATATTAATGGCAACAGATATAACAGAATGTTAGATGAATTCCATTGCTGATTTAGTTTCGCGAAATTACATTTCATTTTGACCCTCATCTGTAACTTTCTGTGGAGTTAATCTTGGGACATTACTCATTTTTGAAGGTGTTAATGTACCATAAAGGATTTGTATTATCGTTAGACGTACTATCTATGCCAGGTGTTGCATGTTCTCTGCATCTGCCCTGAAGTTCATTTAACAGCTTATAAATCTTTATGACCATATGATGTGTTTCTGTGATCACTTGCATCCTTAAAAAGATTCTGAATCATATAAAATTATTTTAAAACTTTTTTATGTAACATTGTAATACCTATGGATTAATTGTAGTACTTCGGTTTTCATTAATCTTTAGTTTCATTGTTTGAGCACTTTCAGTATATATGTGTGTGTATATATACACACATCCATGTATATAGGTAGATATATACATATATGAAGAATATAATATGTTAAGATGCAATATGATACAAGGATCTAATCCTTGAAATTAAAAACAGTACATCTCCCAGACTCAGTGTCCTAATCTACAAACTATTTTATTTGAGCTGGATGATTTGTAAGCAGTAGCATTTTGGGGGGGAATTTTTGGTTTTGTTATCATTACTAAATTGCAAACTATTAAGTTTCATAAAATGATGAATGATGTCTTATTTCATATATTAAATAGATTCTTTAGCCAGTCACAGATACATTGTACAAAAATATATTTATTTTATTTAGATTTATTTTACATTCATATCTTATGACAAATATACTTAAATATACATCTTTTAGTTCCAATTGAATAGAATTTGTATTAACTAGTTAAAGAAATAGAGTCGAAAAATTTTCATATAATTTGATCACTTAATGAGCAAGAAGCTAAGGAAAATATTTTTTTTTTAATTTTTTTTTTTTCCAGCATAACAGTATTCATTATTTTTGCACCACACCCCGTGCTCCATGCAATCCGTGCCCTCATTTTATTAAAACTTTTTTCTAAATAAAATTATGTCAAAGATAGGCTAACATCTATATATAAAGATACAAAACAACAGTTTGACAAATCTTATTTTTTGACAAATCCTACTTTAAAATAAAAGTCAGATACTAAGTTTTAGTTTTTATAATTTATTAATTTATTAATAATCCTTTAAAATCTGTTTTGTAATCCATTGTAAGAGTTAAGCAGTTTTCTCATAATATAGTAATTTTTGTAGTTGCCTGGCATGTTTATTTAGAAAACACAATTCTGGATATCACAGCATACCCACTGACTCAGAATTATTAAGGATATTTGACAGTTTTTTTCCCTATTTCCTTTCTTCTTTCCCTTTTTCCTTCCCTCCCCCTCTGTCTCTCTCTTAATCTTTATTTTTTTCTTTCTTTCTGTCTCTCCTTTTTCTTTCTTTCTACAAAATAACTTTGTGGTTCTTACCAACAGCAATATTTAGGAAAACTGCAGATTTAACATTGGAATGTTTAGAGTTTAGACGATAACATCTGGCTTTATGTTGCACATTTAATTTGTTACAAAAAGTTGTATACATTATTAGGCCAAGTCCCATAACACTTTCAAAAAACTTTTGTCCTTTATAGGGCTCAAAAGTTTTCTATCTTTATCCTGTATTGATGATTACAATAGACTTATTGTAAGACTATAGCTCGACTTTTTTACAAGTATAGCAGGCATTCAGAAACTTGTTTTTCACTGACTGTACTTTTCCATCAGTTTTTTTAAAATTACAAATAAGCAGCAGAGCCTCAATATGGTAATATATTGTTTTAACAAATTGTTTTAAAATTAATATGCAGTTTCTGCCCTTACTTTGTTAGTTATTTGTTTTTTACAGCATCACAAGGTGAAAGTCAGGCACAGTATCTCTCAGAAAACATTTAAGGAAAGGTAAATTTCAGTATAGATTTAAACTAGGATGAGTGACAGCATGAGTTTCTAGTCCTTTATGTATGTTTACTCATTTAATTCCTGCAGTAACTCTATGAGATAGGTAGAAATTTATGTCTGTTTTAAAGATGAGGGAACTGGGGTGCCTGGGAGGCTCAGTTGGTTAAGTGTCTGCCTTCAGCTCAGGTCATGATCCCAGAGTCCCAGGATTGAGCCCATGTATGGCTCCCTGCTCAGGCGGGGAGTCTGCTTCTCTCTCTGCCCCTCACCCTGCTCCTTAGCCCACACTCTCTCCCTCCTCACCTTGGGATCATGGATGACTTATTTAAAAATAAATAAATGTTTTAAAATTTAAAAGATAGAATAAAGGTGAGGGAACTCAGAGGCACAGAGACATCTAGAAACATATTAAAGGCTGTGAAGTTCCAGGGTCCATGTGTATACACTCCACAGGCTTTGAGTGTTTTAGCAATGGCCACAAACATGCATTATATGTTAATAGATTTAATTGCAACCCAGTCTAAATTTATGCTCTTTTCTTTCTCCATTTTTTAAAAATTATTGCAAATCATTTGCTTTTTTTCATCAAGAAAGTATATATTACAACTCTAGATTTTTTATGATATAAGAAAAATAATTGAATTAAAAATACAAATATAAAATAATTATTGTTAAATGTTCATTCTTTTTGAAAATTATTTATTTTTAAATTTATTTTCAGTGTTCCAGAATTCATTGTTTATGCACCACACCCAGCACTCTATGCAATATGTGCCCTCTTTAATACCCACCACCAGGCTCACCCAACCTCCTACCCCCACCCCTCCAAAACCCTCAGTTACTTCCTCAGAGTGTACATCTCTCATGGTTTGTCTCCCCTTCTGATTTCACCCAACTCACTTCTCCTCTCTATCTCCCCATGTCCTCCGTGTTATTCCTTATGCTCCACAAATAAGTGAACCCATATAATTGACTCTCTCTGCTTGACTTATTTCACTAAGTATAATCTCTTCCAGTCCTGTCCATGTTGATACAGAAATTGGATATTCATCCTTTCTGATGGAGGCATAGTACTCCATAGTTTATATGGACCACACCTTCTTTATCCATTCTTCTGTTGAAGGGCATCTTTCCACAGTTTTGTGACTGTGGCCATTGCTGCTATGAACATTGGGATACAGATAGCCCTTCTTCTTTTTTTTTTTTTTTTAAAGATTTTATTTATTTATTTGACAGAGATCACAAGTAGGCAGAGAGAGAGGGGGAGGCAGGCTCCCTGCTAAGCAGAGAGCCCGATGCGGGGCTCGATCCCAGGACCCTGAGACCATGACCTGAGCTGAAGGCAGAGGGTACAACCCACTGAGCCACCCAGGCGCCCCAGCCCTTCTTTTCACTACATCTGTATCTTTAGTGTAAATACCCAGTAGTGCAATTGCAGGATCATAGGGAAGCTCTATTTTTAATTTCTTAAGGGATCTTTAAATGTTCATTCTAAATGTTGGAGCAAAACATCTGGCACGGTATTGATTGTTACGTGACTGTGTACCAGTTACAGTGATAAGAAAGGAGATTTTAAGTTGCTTTATCTTCCTGAAATCCTTGGTCCAAATAAGCTCTCCTAGGTCCCACTGCTTTTTAATTCCTTGGCATTACTCTGCTATCCCATTTCTCACCTGATGTAATAAGACCCAGATTAACAACTACGCAGTTAATGTTACCTCCTTACGAAAAATACAAAAGTCAAATACATATCCTTTGTAGAGTACAGTATACAGAAAGGCTTTTCTTCATACAGTGAGCACTTTTGACATTACAGGTTATATAATGTATTGATGTCATTGGCTGGTAGATTTGTTATCATACATTTTAGCAAGTACATACACTATATTGCTATTTATATATAACCAGACACAGAGAATCTCTTAAAAACATAGCATGGATTTCTAAACATCAATTATTACTGGTCTGGAGGTATTGTCCCAAGGAAGAGGCTTTTACAAGTTTTCATATACTAAAAAAAAAAAATTAACAATTTTCAAAAATGTTAACTCTTATCAATTTTCATAATAGAATATGTAGACTTAAGTGAGAAAGAAAAGAATGATAGTTGTATTCATATTAGAGCTTATTCTAAAATAATAGAATGAAGAACATTGGTTGATTATATTCAATCTATTAATAATATTTCTTATTTCATTCAACAGTTTGTTTTCAAAGTGAGGCATTTGGGACACGATGGTAAACAACATTGTCAAGAGATGAATCCCAAGTAAATCATTATTCAATCCGTGAAGACTAACAATAAATTGTCGGGGCTAGTGTAGAGCATGAACTCAGCCATAATAACTGGCTTGCTAAAATGTAATACAGAGGCTGCTGGGGGCGAGGGAAGGTTTCAGAGAAGGGCATAAGCCTTTGGAAAGCAGAGGCCTGCATGACCGTTCTGCTGTAGGAATGCCACAGGGAGTTGCCTTCCCCGAACCTTTCTTAGCCTAAACAGCCACCCTGTGATCTCGAGGTGTATGCATTGTCCCCCAGGCTTTGTTTACCAGACCTTGTAGACCACGCATATATCATATCTTTCCCATAAACAGATCCTTCCAGTTTCATTAAGACCCCTTGTCACATATCATATGCTTGAGAAACAGTGATAAAGATTTGTCATTATCCTGAAGACCCAATAAAAGCAGGATCAAAGAAGAGCAAAGGGTCTTCGCCTGTGAGCGCGGACGCCCTTGTCTTCTCCTCTGTTTCCTAACAAAGTTTGGGATAATCTTTCATCATCTGTACAGGAATTGCTGGCCATTCCTGGCAATAAATAATAAGGTAATTCAAATTTTAATAAAAGCTGGTGGAAATTAAGTGATGAAACCTCAAAGAAGTGATGTTGCTATTATATATAAAGCAATCTGGAAGCCTCTTTGAGAAGGTGTGGCATAATCTGAGCCCAATGGATGAGAATGGTTCAGCTATAGAAGCTAGAGTACTAATTTGAGGTGATGCATTATGATTAAGGTAAAGAAGAGGGATCAGCTGATCTGGCTGGAACAAAGGAAGTAAAAGTAAGGGGTTGAATAAATTGGAGATTTAGTTGACACTGAGGTTATAAAACTAAAGAGTTTATTTCAAGCCCCAGCGGTGACTTGGGCATATATACAGGGTAATTATATGACTTCGCTGGGTGCTATGGGAATAATAGGACTCTATGGTTGTTGTCCCAGAAGTTTATATATATATATATATATATATATATATATATATATATATTTTTTTTTTTACTTTTTCTTTTGGGATGAGAATCTGGTTGATTGTGGTTTTATTTACTGAGATGAGAAAGCTGGGAGCACAAGCCTGAAGGGGTAGATTGAGTGTGAAAAAAATATGTGTTTTTGTTTTGTTTTGGTACGTTTTATTTATTTGTCTATTTGTTTGATTTGCTTTGTTTTGGTACATTTGTTTTCTTTCTTTTAAAGATTTTATTTGTTTATTTGAGAAAGAGAGATGGAGATAGGAAGAGAGAGCAAGAGCAGGGGGAAGAGAGATAAACAGGCTCTCTGCTGAGCAAGGATTCTAGATGCAGGACTCTATCCCTGGGATCATAACCTGAGCCAAAGGCAGACACCTAACTGACCAAGCCACCCAGGCACCCTTCGTTTTGGTACGTTTTAAATTTGAGAGACTTATTATATATCTAAGTGGAAAGGTCAAATAAATATTAGAATATCAGTTGTAGAACTTATTAAAGATTTTGTAGATTTAGATAGTTTTTAAAAAATTTGTCGTAAGGCATTTTTTAGTTGAAATGGTTGCATAACCAATATCTTGAAGGGAATGTAGAAAGAATAGGTTGGGCCCTAAATCAGGCTGGAAGATAGGGGAGAATCCAATATGAGAATAAAGAGAGCAGTGAGTGAGGAAAGAGAAACACCAGGAATCTGAACCTATGTTGTCAGTGTAGCTTCAGGGATCATGGATGATTTTAAGTCTCATGTAAAGACTCTTATGCCCCTAGATTTGTAGTTTATCATACATTCTAAATGTATTTTGGAAATACATTTCCCACAGATCCTTAATTGTCTTCTAATCTTAATGAGTTTTATATTCTATAGTTCTCAATTCTGCTTTATTCTTAGTTTTCTTGCTTCATAACCTCTCTCTTAGTCTAATGTTGTCTGCATTGAAGGTATTAGGAAAAATAGGTGTAAAGTCTTCAGTTTTAATCTATTTATCCCTGAGTCCTTTGATCATTTTGTTCAAAGCTTTTGTTAATCCCTTTTTTACCTATTTGGGATCTAGGAGCAGTAGTTTTGTCCTGTTCTTTAAGGCTCCTGTCTGTATTCTTAACTATTGAATCTGCCAGTTACTTTTTTTTTTTTTTTTTTTGCCAGTTACTTTTTAAGTCTCAACTCTTCCTTGTAATATCTTGGTCAACATATTCAATAGCAACTGGTGTACATTTTTACCTTCTGTTTTCCAACTTTTTCCCTTAAAGCTCTTGACTAACAAAATAATCTTTTTTCCTCTTAGAACATACAGCAGTGTTACTAAATATTTTTATCATTACCTGATACAGATAATCATCTTTTCAACATTCAAGAATCAGTTCGTCACAGATGTCCTCTCAGATATTAGGCCAAGTGTTACTGTTTTTGAGAGCTGCACCCCTTCTTTTGGTACTAATTTCTATATTGCTTTTACTCATATTTTACATGACAGAACGGGCCTTATGACTCTAACCCAAATTCACTAAAAGCTAGGAAATTTAGAAGAATGGATGGGAATACTCTGAGCATTAATAGTATTGTCCACACCACATTATCATGCTTTATTTTTTTAACTTCGTTCTTTTTCCTTCCTCAATAACCAAAGAAAAGAAGAAAGAGCAGGACAGAAGAGAGAATCAAGTCTGCATAAGAATAAAAGACTAGACTCCTAAGGAAATGTTTTTAAGTTCGGGTTACTTACAGGAAGTTGTGCAGAAGTGACAGAATGTAAGCTCAGACTTGAAAGATGAACATTTTCTCGGGATGGGAAGGCTGGATAGAGTAATGATTTCCAAAACTGGCTCATCAAAATCTTGAGTTTCTTTTTTTATAAGTATAAGCACAAGTTTCCATCCTAGACCCATGAAATGAGACTTGCCAAATATAGTACCCTGCATTTTATGTTTGCTGCAAATATAGTATCTCCATTTTATGTAGCTCTTTATATGGTGAAAAGAATGTTCTACTTCCCCTGGTTCACAAAGTGTTCTTTTTATAATATAGGGAGCTCAAGTGAACTTTTAGTATAAAAACTCACCAGTTTGATCACTACAATAGAATTCCAAATTTCATGAATCTATGTCATGATCTTTAATTGCTCTCTTTAATATTGTGACTTTGTAGGTTTCAAATAATTTCTCAGTATCAGGAAAGGTCTGTCTACAAGGCTCATTACAGAAATCTGACTCATACTTTGTGATTACTGAGGTTAGTAATTCTAAGCTGGCACATAGATAATTTGGGGAAAATCAGTTTAAATAAATGTTTTCGTGATGTTTTAATTTGACTACATTAGCATCGTATTACTAATATAACTTACATAAGTTTCTTTAAAATTGAAAGTATCTCTTTGGAAGTTAGAGCTCTGTTTCAGGCAGGGTATCAGCATGAAACAGATGGCACAGTCAAATTAGAATACTTCTGGGAGTTTGTAATAAAGAGAATATTTATAAAAGTGTGAGCGGAGTATGGCATATCAGAAAGGGTGGTATGAGTCTAAGGAGTTTATTATGGCTGTTACCACTTCTAGGACTAAAAGAAGGAAGGTGGGGAACAATTGCCAAAACCTAGAAGAAAAGTAGCAACTAATGCAACCAAACTAGGGTAACATTGTAGGGAAAGAGCCAGAGGAATGAATGCCCTCTCTTTACTGTTCTACTTCTGGTTGACCACCTTTAGGGATCTCACTGGCTGATGTAAAGCAGTAGCTATAAAACAAGAAATCCAGTAATGGAGTACCTATAGGCCAGCATCTTAGGGCAAGGAGTTAGGAGAAGGATGAGGAATAAAGCTGAAGAAGCAAATGGGAAATAGCACAGTTTGAAATTAGATGAAAGGGAAAAATTAAGTTGGCTATTAAAAAAAAAAAAAGGAAAATAGAATAACTAGAAATATTGACCACTTATTTTATGAGTATTTTTATGACAACTCTTCTAGTTGATACAATTTGATGATTATCATTAAATGACAAATATGGCAAAGCTTTCTCTATAATGATCTGATCAAAGTTGACTAAGATGACAGTGAATTTGGATGAATATGCTGGAACTGCAGATTTAATAAAATATCTATGCTTCATCAAGCCTATTTGATATCTGGCTCAAATATAATAGAATTTCTTAATTGATAAAAACAGGATGCTTTAGAGAAAAGGTTAAATGTCATTAATAAAATTACTGAATTTGCTAAAATAAACTAGATTTTTATGTTTAGTACTAAAAAAAGACTGAACTAAAATTCTTATAAAAATTCCATGCAACAGAGTTGACTTCAATATATATAAACAGATATGTGATTTTTCTGCAAATGTTCTTTTCCTGTATATTGTATCAATAAAATCTGATGTTGGGCTCAACCTATGAATATCAGTGGTGAATTAGTCTGCATACTCCCATAATAAAGTACCACAGACTTCTTAAATGATGGAAATTTATTTTTTGTTTTACATTGCTGGAGGCTAGAAGTCCAAGATAAGTTGTCACTAGGGTTGGTTTCTGATGGACTCTCGGCTTCCAGACTGCTGCCTTTTCATTGTGTCTTCACATGGTCTTTCCTTTGTGTGCCAATGCAGAGAGATTTCTGGTGTTTCTTCCTCTTCTTATAAAGACACTAGCCTACTAGATTAGGGTCTAGTAGTATAATATCATTTAATTTTAATTATTTCCTTAAAGGCCCTGTCTCCAAATACAGTCACATTGGGTGTTAGGGCATCAGCATATCAATTTTGAGTGAATAAAATTCAGTCCGTAATATATGGCATGTTGTTAAGATGAGTATATTTGATTAGTTCAAAATCATGGGTACTTTAGCTCATAAAGCCAATTAATAATGGTAATTAGTCTATTTTCATACACATAAATTTTGAAATATGTGATAAAGAGTAAGTGTTAAAGTTACATATCAATCTTATCTTCCAATATATCTATTGGTGTTATATATATTAATATTGATAAAATACATTTTTTTAATGAAGAAGGAGCTATAAATAAAAAGTTTTTTTTTTTAAGGATGTCTTTCAGTTTTAGGAACTTCAAAAATTATGTAGCTGAAATCCAAAACAGAATCATAGAATGATTTTTACTCCTCTTTTGAAAGAGTAACTGTGTAAGTACTCTTTATATTCTGTTATTGACAAATGATTAATTTTGAGTCAATCAGTGAGAGGTATTTTTTTAACCCTTGTTATTTGACAAAATTATTTTAATTTCTTACAACATTATAAGTTACTCATTCCTATTAAAATTTCAGCCAGTAATATGCCCACCTGTGTTGGGTATTCATATAGAATATGAAGAATTAAAAAAACTAATTTTCTTTGATTTTGCATTATGAGTCCAAACTGTTAAGCTGTCATTTATCACTGATTTTTTTTTTCTAAAGGCAATGACATTCTGTGAATGTACATTGTGTTTCATTGTTAAAATTACCACTGACATTCGAGAGGTATTCAGTAATGAAAAGGTTTTTTTTTCCTATCCATATCTAGACATTTTATTTCTTAGATATGGTCCCAAAAAAATAAGTGACAAAAGAAAAATTATATAAATTAGACTTCATCGAACATTAAAACTAGTGTGCTTTAAGGGCACCATCAAATGAAAAGAAAATTCATAGAATGAGAGAAAATACTTGCAAATCATATATCTGACAAGCAACTTGTGTCCAGAAAGTATTTTAAAAAATTTTTACAACCAAAAAAAAAAAAAAGATAAATAGTCTTAATTAAAATTGCTTAAGTGGTTTGAATAGAGATTTCTTCAAAAATACATATAAAGTACCATGGAAAGATGCTCTAATTCATTAGCCATCTGAGAAATGCAAACTGATATCTTCACAATCTATAGGATGACTATGACCAAAAAGACATAAAATAACAAATGTTGGCTAAGAATTGGAGAAATTAGAACTCTCATATGTTGCTGATGAAAATGTTAACTGTTACAGCTCTTTGAAAAACAACCTGGTTGTTTATCAAAATGTTAAACATAAAGTTTCTATATGACTAATCAATTCAATTTTTAGTTATATAGTCAATACAAAATATATGTCCAAACAAAAACTTGTAATGAAAGTTAATAGCATTCTTCATACCAGCCAGAGTATAAAGAGCCTATATGTCCTTCCAATAATAATGCATAACCAAATGTGTGTGGTCTAGCTATGCATTGGAATATAACTAGGCAGTTAAAAACGAAGTACTGGTGCATAAAATACATGGGTGAACCTTTAAAACATTATGCTAAGTGAAAGCTAGTCACAAAAGACTATATATTGCATTATTCTATTCATATAAAAAGTCCAGAACAGACATATCCAAAGTGACAGCAAATAGAGCAGTGGTTGCTAGATACTAGGGTTAGGGGAATGGAAAATGACTGCTAACAAGTATGGGATTCTTCTAGGGTGAAGTAATATTTTCTAAAATTAGATAGTTGTGATGGCTGTGCAGCTCCTGTGAGTATATTAGAAACTGAATTCTACACTTTAAATAGTGAATTCATGGCATGTGAATTTTATCTCAATAAAGCTGTTTTAAAATAATGACATTTTAAGTGTTTAAATATCTCACCTGTTTTTTGATGACGTCCTCATTAAATTATTGAAAATTAAATTCTGTTTTAGAGAGATACCAGTAGTATAAACTTTTGATTAGAAGAAGAGCTTATTTGGGCCCCACTGGTGGCACAGCTGGTTAAACATCTGCCTTCAGCTCAGGTCATGATCCTAGAGTCCTTGGATTGAGTCCCACATCGGGCTCCCTGCTCTGCAGGCAGTCTGCTTTTCCCTCTACCCCTCCCCGCTGCTTGTGATCTTTCTCTCAAGCTCTCTCTCTCTCAAGTAAATAAATAAAATCTTTTTTTAAATAAAAAAAAGAGTTTATTCAAGAACATAATTCAAATCACTGTATCTTAAAAATTTTATTAAATCACATAACTTGAGGGATGCCTGGGTGGCTCAGTGGGTTAAGCCGCTGCCTTCGGCTCAGATCATGATCTTAAGGTCCTGGGATCAAGTCCCTCATCCGTCTCCTTGCTCAGAGGGGAGCCTGCTTCTCTCTCTGCCTCTGCCTGCCTCTCTGCCTACTAGTGCACTCTCTCTCTCTCTGACAAATAAATAAAATCTAAAAAATAAAAATAATAAAAATAAAAAATAAATGAATCACATAACCTGAAAAGTCCAGCCTGTAGAGATGGTATAAATGGAGAAATAAGTTCTCTCTTATTCAATCTTTTTTTGTTATATTAGGTTCTAAACATAATTATTTTGGATTTGTAGGAACTACACTAAGTATTTTAAGTTTCATATTATTTCCTTAAAAAAATTATTGTAGATCAGTGTGTTCAGATGTGTGGTCTCTGGGTCCAATCCAAACACCATCACAACTTTATACTTTATAAGATAATACCCAATTTATCACTCAAATGCTTTTATTAAGTCATATTTCTAAAAACAGATAGTGAGAATTCCCATTTTACTACACCACCACAACAGTGTTGAGCATTAACATGCTTGGGCAACTATTTCTCAGCTCCATTACCTTTAAAATGAGAGTTAACAGCTGTAAGACATCTTTTCTCCAGTAATGTCTGGAACATGGGAAGCAGTATTCTTAGTAAATCAATTAGTTGTTATTAGATTCCAACTTAGTTTTAGTAGTAGTAGTATTTTTAGTAGTCTAGAAGTATTTTTTATTATTTTAAGATTTTATTTACTGGGGCCCAGTGGGTGGCTCAGTTGGTTAAGCAACTGCTGTCAGCTCAGGTCATGATTCTGGAGTCCTGGGATCGAGTCCCACATCAGGATCCCTGCTCCACAGGGAGTCTGCTTCTCCCTCTGACCTCTCCCCTCTCACTCTCTCTCTCTCGTTCTCTCTCTCTCTCAAATAAATAAATAAATACAAACTTTAAAAAAATATATTTTATTTATTTGAGAGAGAGCATGGCCGGGGGGAGGGGCAAAGGAAGAAGGAGAAGCAGACTCTCAGCAGGGAGCCAGACGCAGGGGCTTGATCCCAGGATGCTGAGATCATGACCTAAGCAGAAGGCAGATGCTTAATCGACTGAGCCACACAGGCACCCCTAGTAGTATTTTTAGTATTATTACTATTAGAATTAGTAAATATGATTCTTTTTATGATTCAAGAAATTAATATTTATTTCAATTTAACAGCATAGTAGGTTTTGAATATAGCCAATTCACCCAACAAGAGTTAATCTCCAAATTAAAGAGTCAACTCACCAAAAGCACATATGTAAAACAACAGTATAGTAAACAAACAGTAAAAGCATACTCTTTAGCAAGTTTGTGGGAACTTGTTATAATCTGAACTGGGTGATTTCTTCTACTATACTACTCATCATTCCATAATCATTCCCAGGTTGGCAAACAAACAAACAAAAAATAGAAATCAACGTGTAACTTTCCAACAGATTAAAAACTTCAAACATCAACTATTAACATGCCAAATTTTAATAAGCTTAGTGGTACACAAGGATTAAAAGATTTATAAATGCTTTCATTTCTTTTGATGGCTGCATAGTATTCCATTGTGTGTATATATACCACATCTTCTTGATCCATTCATCTGTTGATGAACATCTAGGTTCTTTCCATAGTTTGGCTATTGTGGACATTGCTGCTATAAACATTCGGGTGCACGTGCCCCTTTGGATCACTACGTTTGTATCTTTAGGGTAGACAAACCATAAGTGACTCTTAATCTCACAAAACAAACTGAGGGTTGCTGGGGGGAGGGGGTTGGGAGAAGGGGGTGGGATTATGGACATTGGGGAGGGTATGTGCTTTGGTGAGTGCTGTGAAGTGTGTAAACCTGGTGATTCCCAGACCTGTACCCCTGGGGATAAAAACATATGTTTATAAAAAATAAAAAATTTAAAAAAAAATTCTATTTAAATGGATATGGAAAAATTGTACTTAAAATTTGTTTGTACTTTATTTACTGAATTACCTGAATAAATATTCAGTTTTATCTCAAAAAAAAAAAAAGATTTATAAATGCTTTCAAACCAACCTTGTAGAAAATACAACATAACCTTCAAATAACCCTGGCTTGCTGCGATGTGGAGTGGAATAACATTTTTTTTTTAAGATTTTATTTATTTATCAGAGAGAGAGAGAGGGAGAGAGCGAGTACAGGCAGACAGAATGGCAGGCAGAGGCAGAGGGAGAAGCAGGCTCCCTGCTGAGCAAGGAGCCCGATGTGGGACTCGATCCCAGGATGCTGGGATCATGACGGGAGCTGAAGGCAGCTGCTTAACCAACTGAGCCACCCAGGCGTCCCCTGGAATAACATTTTTTCAGTTTTTTGTTGGATGGAGACTATAATGAGAACACATCATAACTGGATTCGAAGAATTTCCTATTGAACAAGTTAATAGGCTATCATGAACAATTTCTACATGCAACTATCAATCAAAATTGCTATTAATCAAGAATTAAAAAAAGAAAAGAATCAATAAATGGTGCTTTCTTGGGCATAACTTAGTTTACTTAGGTAATTTGAATTATTGACAACAAACCAAATTTCAATTACTCAATTACAAAAACTGGAAATGTTTTATGAATTACAAAAATATTTTCCTAAGATTATTTTAGAAAAAGCGTAACTAAAACTCAGTGCAAATTCCCCCCTTAACATCAAGGCCTTCCTGAAGAATAAAAGGTCGTATTCCCACTTCCCAATCAGTATTCTTTACTCCCTTCCCCACTGACTTTTTTTTCCACAGAATTTGTCATATCTGATATGCTATATATTTTGTCTTTTTATTCCAACAGCATTTGAAATCCTTGAGGGAAGAGATTTCATTCACTGATAAATTCTTCACACTTGTGATATGCATACACATAGTACAGCTTCTTGGAAGGAAAGAAAGAAGGGAAAAATAAATATAAATATATTTAGGATATAATTTTCATGCTGATATACATATATATATTTAATCCAGGCATAATGTATCCTTTGTTTCTTTACTAATTCCCATTCCTCTTCTTTTCTCTAATTAAAAATAAGAATTTTAAAAACAACTTCAATCTGCATATGTAAGTACATTTTAAGATATGTATGCAATCATGTTTACATTTTAAAATTACATACCTGATGAATACTTATAAGACTTACATTTTTTACTCCACCTTTTGTTTCAGAGAAAAACTTGGCTTTTGTGTTGTTTTTGAATCACATAAACTACTTCGTTTATTTTATTCCTAAATTTGAATAATATTACATGAATACATCATATTGATTTATTCATTTCTCTACTGATAACTATGTAGGTTAGTTCCAAGTTTGCTGTTAGAAAAAAAAAATTAATGCTGCAGTGTACTTCTTTGAACACTTCCTCTAGTGTACATAAACAAGAATTTCTAGTAAGTACATATATATGCACTGATTCAAGATGTGCATTTTTAACTTTGTAAGTTTATAAGATGGTACCAATTAATCTCCCAAAGTTACATTTCCCAAAACAGATTATGATAGTTTCCATTTTACTATGCTACCACCAACATTGAGCATTAGCATGCTTTAACTTGTTGTTGTTTTTTTTCCCAATCTGATAATTGTTACATGGTTTAATTTAAATTTCATGATGACTAGTGTTGGATGCTTTACTTGTTCATATCTATTTAGAGGTGAATTCCTGTCTATTAACTTTTTCCAATTTCGTTGAAACAATTTTCTTCTTATTATGACCGAAGGCTTTCTTATACATTGTGGAGACATATTTCTTTTCTGTTTATGATCTTGACTATTATGCCTGTTTAATGCAATTTGTTAAATGTAGCAAAATTCATCAGTTTATTATTTTATGATTTCTGCTGCTTGTACTTTTTAAAGATCTTTTCTATACCAATTCTTAAAGATATATCTTAAAGATATTTCTATTATGTTAAAATTTTTAACATATTTAGGGGTGCCTGGGTGGCTCAGTTGGTTAAGCAGTTGACTTCAGCTCAGGTCATGATCCCAGGGTTCAGGGTTTGAGTCCTGCATCAGGCTCCTTGCTCAGCAGGGAGCCTGCTTCTCCCTATGCCTCTGCTGCCACTCTGCCTGCTTGTGCTCTCCCTCTCTGAGACAAATGAATAAATAAAATATTTTTAAAAATTAAAATATTTAATATATCTGTAGATCACTGATTTACAATTGTCCGACTTATGACTTTTTAACTTTATGATAATTCAAAAGCGATACACATTCAATAGAAACCATTCTTCAAATTTTGAATACCAGTGTTTTCCTGCACTAGTGATACCCCTGCATGATACTCTCTCATGATACTGGGTAGCCAGCCACAACTATCAATCAGTCACATAATCACAAGGGTCAACAACTGATAATGTTTACAACCATTCTGTACAGCCATTCTGATTTTGCCTTCAGTGCAGTATTCTATAAATTATGTAAAGTATTCAACACTTTGTTTTAAAATAGGCTTTGTGTTATATCATTCTGTCCACTGTAGGCCAATGTAAGTGTTCTGAGAATGTTTAAGTTACAATGTTTGATAGGTTAGGTGTGTTGCATACATTTTGATTTATAATATTTTCAACTTACGATGGATTTATCAAAACATAACCCTATTGTAAATTGAGGAAGATCTGCATTTGTTTGGGGGCATATTCTGAGGTAGTGCTTTAGTTTCATTTTATTCCTTATAGATAGTGTATTATCTGAAATCACATATTAAATTCTTATTTTTATACAGGTGTGTAATGCTAAATCTGGCAAGGATCCACTTATTTGTGGAGCTAGTTCTGTGCTTTCTGTTTTGTTCTGTTGATATCATTTTTAAATCATGTGACCTTAGCCATATTATTAATTTAATAATTTTTATTTTAAACAATATAGTTTAAAATTTTTTCCAGCTTTACTGAGCTATAACTTGCAGTAAATAACATAGATTTGTTAACTACAGTTACCATGAGCTGCAGATCCATAATCTATTCATTGAATAACTGGAAATTTATACTGTTTAACCAGTATCTCCCCATTTCCTCCATTCCCCAACCCCTGGCAACCACCATTCTACTCTGTTTCTGCTTTTTAGATTCCACATATAAGTGATATCATACATCTGTTAATAGATCTGTTGATGGCCCTTTGGATGTCTTCTCTGGAAAAATATATGTTCAGTTCCTCTGCCCATTTTTTAATCAGATTTTTGTTTTGTATTTGCATTCTCTGAGTTCCTTTCATATTCTGGATATTAACTCTTTATCTGACATAGTAGTTTGCAAATATTTTCTCCCATCCCGTAGGTTATCTTTTCATTTTGTTTATTATTTCTTTTGCTGAATAAAAGTTTGTTTGATGAAGCCCTGTTTATTTATTCTTGCTTTTGTTGTTTATTCTTTTGGTATCATAGCCAAAAAAGTCATTGCCATAACTAATGTCAAAGGGCTTTTTTCCCTATGTTTTGCTCTGTGAATTTTATGGTTTCAGGTCTTTTATTTAAGTATTTAATCCATTTTGAGTTAGTTTTTGTGAGTGATGTTAAGATACTAGGTCCAATTTAATTTCTCTGCACATAATTATCCAATTTTCCCAACGTCATTTATTGAAGAGACTTATCTTTTCCCCATTGAGTATTCTTGGATCCCTTGTCAAATATTAGTTGAACATATATGTGAGAGTTTGAAAGTTTAGTAGCAAGGCAGAGAAGAGCAAATCATATTACAATACTCTGAGGAATTACTAAGAATTTGTATAATATTACAGGAATGGCAATTGATTCGGTTTATTTACTTCTTGCAAAATACTATGCTTCCTCTTTTCTAAGTCTGTTTATTTAAAAAAGAGTCATAGACAATGTAAATCTTTGTTGTGAATTATAGCTATTTTTTTTTCTTTTGAAAGGTCTTTGCATGCCTCTTTCAGAAAGAATAAGGGTTATTTTAAGTACCATATATAAACATTGGACCCATTATGTAGACAAAGATTATATTTTAAATATAAACTATAATTTAGCTATGTAATCAGTAATCAAAGAATATGGCAATAAGATGTTAAGATTCACAAAGATTTTATGAAAGATTTCTAACCACTTTATTCTTTATCTTTAGCAGCATAAAGCCCTTGCTTTTACTCTAATATATGTAATTGTACCCTTCTGTGTCATGTATCCTCTTGGAATAGAAATAGGTATTTTTATGTGGTCAAAAGTTTTGCCCAAAAACTCTAGATATTTTTCTGATATGAATAGATAAAAGTAAGCCTTAATTTTGCATTTATTTTAGGCAAAAAAGATTGATATTGATTAAGAATGAAGCTATGTTTAGAATATGAGAAGTACATTTGTGGTTTGTGTTTGTATCTTCAGAAAGAAAAAAATACAAACTTTATTTTTCTTTATTTATTTTTCTCTTTCCTTCTTTTCATTTATCCCATAGATTGAATAAGATATCCTTTAAAATGATGTATAAATTAATTACATTATAAAATTTTTCTCTTCATATAACATGTAAAATTAGACGTAATATATAACTCAGGACTTATTTATTTTTACACCTGGAATGGCATTTTGCTGTTAGTATTATACTAACTCTTAATAATGAATTTGATATTCCCAAATTGATGAGGAAATTGCTGATTATATGAAGTTTCCATATTTAGTAAAAATGAATATTAATATTGTAAAATGATGAATTGCTAATATGGGACATTGAGCTTGCAATCAACTATAAAATATCCCTCCTATAAAGGACAAGAATTTATAGTGATAATTTTAGAACTTAATTCCATTTCTAATGCCGTGTATAACAAAGGAATAGGTAAATCTGTAGCCCCTTCATAGGAGGAGATAATTATTTTTCTTTAAAAATGCTTATTTTGACTATTTTGGGGAAATAACATAATTGTGTAATCATTATCAGCATTTTATTTTAAAATGTGCTAACAAAAAGAAAATAAGAAAAAAATATGCCTGCATGGTGGTAGAAGAAAAATGCCTAGCAAAAAATGTTAGTTAATTAATTAAACTTACAAAAGTCATTCTTAATTCCTAACTACAAGTAGTCAGGAAGTGTTATGTTAAATTTAGCTCCATCTCAGTTAAGAGGTATTGTTGTATTGGTTTTCTTTAACAGCAACACAGTATCACTGTTGGGTTATAATTCTGTTTAAATAGGTTAGAAAGAGGGGCCTCTGGGTGGCTCAGTGGGTTAAGCCTCTGCCTTCAGCTTGGGTCGTGATCTCCTGGTCCTAGGATAGAGCCCCACATTGGGCTCTCTGCTCGGCGGGGAGCCTGCTTCCCTCCTCTCTCTCTGCCTGCTTCTCTGTCTACTTATGATCTCTCTCTCTTTCTGTGTCAAATAAATAAATAAAGTCTTTAAAAAAAAAAAAGATTCTCTTCTAAATAGGTTAGAATTATAAGCTTAACAGACAGAAAGAGTAATTTCTTTTAATTGACATTAAAGAAAAGTGATAAAATTATGCTAATGAACCAAGTACCATATATATAACTAGATATGATATAAATTCAACCCAGTGAAGA
Source organism: Mustela erminea (assembly GCF_009829155.1). Classification (NCBI taxonomy): domain Eukaryota; kingdom Metazoa; phylum Chordata; class Mammalia; order Carnivora; family Mustelidae; genus Mustela; species Mustela erminea. Next base: position 42,658,230 of record NC_045628.1, on the reverse strand, counting down.
CTCTTTTAAACAGAGATATGAGATCATATACATTTAAATATTTCTATACCTAAACTTAAAAAAAAAAAAAAAAACAGAGAAAGTACATCTACGACAAAGGAGTAACATCTGGATATATGTCTGAAGCACCTTGTAACTGCTACCTCAGATCCTGCCTTGTCTACCCAGTCTACCCAGCTCAGAGATTGCTGTAGCAACTGCAACTGATTTCATGTTGATAGACCCTTACCAACACCTAGCCCATATACATTTTTGCCTCCAAATCTAGGGCTTGCCTATTGACCTTGAGGCATGAAATGTCTCAACTCATTTGCATAAGCAACTAAAATTTGGGGGTCAGTTAAAATCTAGGAGTGCAAATCTTTGACTAATGAGATTTAAGAGCCAGTTACATAAGTTCTTACCCTTTCCTCTCTTACATAGCCCTTGCTGAGATGCACTCATTATTGCTACTTAGAGTACTGTCATGAGATCAAGTAGTCCGTACATTTTGTACCAAATGATAAGCATCCTTGCACTGTCTCTCTTTCTTGGCCTTCTTATTCCCTTGTCCTTCACTTCCACTTCTCCGATTTATACTTCCTCAAAGAAATAACATCATATAAACTTTGTCTTAAGCTCTGCTTCCTGAGAGTTCACACTAAAACAACATGTGAAAAAAAAAATGTTATAAATAAAAAAATATCAGAGATCAATTCTATAATATAGTAATAAGGATAACATGAAATATAATGAAATATAACTTGAAATAACTTGAAATATAATTTCACAAACCAGTAAAAATAACTTGAAATATAATTTCACAAACCAGTAAATACGGTCAGAAAATGAAAAAAGACCACCCCCGTTACTTATGAAGTTCAAAGTAAAATGTGATCTCCCCAAATTTAACTGTTTTTTAGTTTTGTAAAAATATCAAATATTGCTACTTTTGAGAGAAGAATCATAATTGTTGAATAAAATGCAAATACGAACATTCTATCTTTAAAAAATAATAAGTATTTAGTGAGAGATTACGATAGAACAGATATTTTTCTCAGTGTACTGCATATATTGAACAATGTAATCTTTAACCCAACTCTGCTATGGGTATTAATGCTACCATTCCTCGGATGAAGAATAGAGATTGAGAGTGGAAGTTAGGATTCAAACTCAGCACTCTCACTCTAGAAGACTTATTCACTCTGATGCCTGCTATGGATTGCAGATACTATGGAAACCTGCAGGTATCTGTCTTTCCTCCTTCAGCTTCAAGTATCCTCCTAGTGCTTACCCCAGGGCCCAAGCTTCACATAACCAAGGCAACCATCTTGAACTCAAAGTTCCAAAACACGTGGCTTATGAATGGGGTGATTAATCTTTTTTATGCTATGGACCCCTTTGGCAGTCTGGTAAAACCAGTTGATCCCTTCTGAGAATAGTATTTTAAAATTAAAATAAATAATACAGAGAATAATTATAGAAGTAATTTTATTGAATATAATTTATAAAATGCTGAAAAAGTAAATTCGTGATCTAGTAATATATATGCTTCTTTAACAAGATTTTGTGTTATTTCTAAAAACTAATTTCAAAATAAGAATGTCTCACAATAACTCTAAATGATATTTCAAGCATTACAAGACTTCATGAAATCTGAATTAGAACCTTTACCAAAGGTTTCATAAAACTCAGCTTTGGAGACAGTATTGGCCAGAGTGGACTAGAGTTGGGTATTTCCTTTCACCAGGTCATTTAGGCTCAGATAATATCCCAGAAGGTTAGGCTTATCTTAACTAGGTCCTCCTGAGGGTAGGCCTTGTTGAGAAAAAAAAAGAGTGTTCTAGCGTATTTTAAGATGCATCCTTTCCCCCCTACTCCCTCCTTGAAGCATGAGGGGAATTTTATTCAATATTTATTGTGAAAATCTGCATAAGCTCCTGGAGATAAAATTCAGAAAAGTGGGGGGGGGGCCTCCCTATGACTTTGTTCCGCTGGAAATTTTTACTTACAGAACTGTGCACACCAAGAGTCTGGCAATCTGTCAATTGCAGTCCAGATTTTTCTATCCCAGCACTGGTTCCACAGCATTTTTTGCTCCAAGTTTCTTCTCTAGTTAAGCCATGACCTCTAAATTCACCATCTCTCCACTTTAAGAGGCAGCAGTTTTCCCCATGTCCTCCCTTATAGATTCATGAAGAGTTGTTGAATTTTCAGTCTGTTCAATTTTTGAGTATTGGCAGGACAGTGGACAATGGCAACATACATGTTCCTTACATGTAGAAATGAGAACAAGAAGTCCTATTTTTTTGTTTTGGGGAAGAACGGAAAGACTGAAAGAAGGAGGGAGGAAGGAAGGAAGGGAACAGACATTTTTAATAGGCAGGATAGTCCAAGGGTTTAGAGATTATCTACCAGAAACCAGGCAAAGACCAAAACTTTCTTCAGAATGTACAGTATTGGACAGCCAAGACCTGCTGAGTAGCTCAACTGTTAAAAAAATATTTGAACAGGGGGTTTGGGAGAAGGGGGTGGGATTATGGACATTGGGGAGGGTATGTGCTTTGGTGAGTGCTGTGAAGTGTGTAAACCTGGTGATTCACAGACCTGTACCCCTGGGGATAGAGTATTATGCCTCCATCAGAAAGGATGAATACCCAACTTTTGTAGCAACATGGACAGGACTGGAAGAGATTATGCTGAGTGAAATAAGTCAAGCAGAGAGAGTCAATTATCATATGGTTTCACTTATTTGTGGAGCATAACAAATAGCATGGAGGACATGGGGACTTAGAGTGGAGAAGGGAGTTGGGGGAAATTGGAAGGGGAGGTGAACCATGAGAGACTATGGACTCTGAAAAACAATCTTAGGGTTTTGAAGGGACGGGGGGTGGGAGGTTGGGGTACCAGGTGGTGGGTATTATAGAGGGCACGGATTGCATGGAGCACGGGGTGTGGTGCAAAAATAATGAATACTGTTATGCTGGAAATAAAAAAAATAAATAAATAAATCAAAGTCTTTTCTTGTTGTTTTTTTTTTAATTATGGTTATTCAGGAAATGTATAGTGGAATGCATCACTGCATAATTTAAAAAATTATGCAGTTATTAAAAAATTAAAAAAAATCTCACTATAATCAACAATTGTACAATTGTGCATCTTACTAAATTAGTATACCTACATATTTTACATACTAGAAACAGGTGAAACATGGGAAAGAGTAATCTAATAATTAAGTATGAAAAGTAAAGCAGGTAATATGAACTATGACTAAGAAGAGATTAAATTTTATTTTGAATAATTTTCAAGCATTTTTCCTATAAGTTTTATAATGGTTCTAATAGATCAGAAATCCATACCAATGGAATTTCAAGCAGCAGTCAGAAGGATAAAGCTCAGGTTGCTTAGCTGTTACTTTCAAAGACATGTAGTGAGAGGGTTAGGAAAGATCCCAGTGGACACCTAGATTACAGCTTCACAAACAGTCTGGCTACAAATATGAGGGACAGACAGTTATAGGACACAGATGTTTGACAAATTTAAAAAAAAAAAGGTTGTATTATAATTAATAACAATTTAATTAAGAATTAAGTGTCAATTTTGGGAAATTGGGCTTTGACCCAGGTAAGTTCTTACAAACAATACCAAGGAACCTAGATATGAGAAATGAGGGACACGTAAGGTGTTAACCGCAAGTGATTTACCCACTTCCTGGTATTATGCTACAGGGGTCAGAGAGGGAGCAATCAAAGTAGATGTAATGAATAACTAATAATATAGTTCTTTGTTATAACTTTCTTTTAAGCAGAAATCTAAATCTTGGAAAGATGAAAGCATAAAGTGGCATTAAATGCTCCAAAATTAAAGATTAAAATGACACAGGGTCCATTCCCACCAACAGTGTAGGAGGGTTCCCCTTTCTCCGCATCCTCGCCAGCATCTGTCATTTCCTGACTTGTTGATTTTAGCCATTCTGACTGGTGTGAGGTGATAGGGTTGCTGGGGGGAGGGGGTTTGGGAGAAGGGGGTGGGATTATGGACACTGGGGAGGGTATGTGCTTTGGTGAGTGCTGTGAAGTGTGTAAACCTGGTGATTCACAGACCTGTACCCCTGGGGATAAAAACATATGTTTATAAAAAATAAAAAATTAAAAAAAAATTTATCCCTAAAAGTTAGCCAATAAATTTGCTTTGCACCAAAAAAAAAAAAATAAAAAAATAAAAAAAAATAAAATGACACAGGGTCATGGATTCAGGAAAACTGTCACAAGTTATGATTTATCCTCATTTTTAGGAAGATTACTTAAATTATCTCTCATTGAGAGTCAAGAAACACTCACAAAATGTTCTTTATTTCTGTGCAACATATGTATGTAATATTGACCAGTTTCTCTCTTGATTACATTCTAATTATTGTTTTCCTTTTTCTATCTAGAATCTAGAAGGAATCTTGTTACCTTTCTAACTTTGATTTCTCTTTCTGCCCAATATGTACCAAATAAGAGAAGTATAGTATCATGAATTTACCAGAAAATAAAGTTAGAACTATGCAGCCAAAATTAATGAAGTGAAAAATACTGTGACAACAAAAAAGGAGATTAGATGGGAGGAGACCGTGAGAGTAAACACTAGTGTTTTGCTCTTTCTTTCATCACTTGCATCTGTTCTTATTCAGTGAAACAAATGCAGAAATAAGCCACAGTCAGCATTATTAAAAACATAGACTTTATCAGAGTAAAATGCCATCCATCATAATATTAATTTTTCATGGGAATTATTTCACAATTTTTATGGCATATTCTTGTTTTAAGAGATATACAAGGAATAGATTTTTGAATTCGGATAGGCTGGGCTGAATCTTGGAGCTGCCACTTAATAAACTCACTCAATCACTCTGTTCCTTGGGGTCATCTCCTCTAAAAAGTGATGGGAGAATAGAAACACCTCCTTATTATTTTGTAAAAATTAAGTAGGTTAGTTTAGTTAATGTACACAATTGCGCTTGACATAAAAACAATTGTTCAAATCAACACTCACTATGACCTTACACCACAAAAACTAGAAAAAAATAGATATACATAAAATCTAAAATGTATTCTGGTAAGAAAGTCGTATTGGAAGGTTAGTCTGACTCCTTTGGAAACTAAGTTGTTAACTTAAAACGGGGATGTTGAACGTTGATGTATCAAGAGCCATCACGGCTCTTGCTATTGGCTGCAAGTAACAGGAACTGTGATTCAAACTTTAAAAATGTAAACAATAACCAAAATATAGTGTATTATTTGACAAAGCATTAGGTAGGACAACAACCCATTTTTTTCTTTCTTTCTTTCTTTCTCTCCGGCTATTTAATCAATGCATGCCTTTCCCCTAAGATAATTCCCTCATTGCCATAAGATGTCAAGCACAGAAACTTAAACATGTTGGGTCCTGGATCCCACCCAGAGAAAGCGAAAACCCCCCCTTCTCAGGTATTGGATAGGAGTCTTTCCCTTCAAACTGGTCACTTCTTGGTCACGTGCTCCATGCACCAGACGGCTTAATGAACCACATTTACTCCTTAAGGGCAGGATCAGGGTATTGGAGAAGTTTCATCAGATATGTGCAGTTCAGTGGCACTGGAAGAGGCTGACATAAAATGAGTATTTGGTAGGAACAAAGTAGGGAGGAGCAAATGCCAGAGAGGCCAAAACAGTGTGCACTACAATGGTAGACACTGATGTTGGCTCGCTGATTTTATTTGGGTAGACTATCAGGTTAGCCTGGAAGCTGTTCACTGATAGATTACGTTATTGCTAAAATAAAGAAACTTCTACCCAGAGATGTCTCTCTCTCACCTGGGTGACTGGATTTTTATCTTTTTGAGCAGAGTGACAGACTGCTACATGTAACCTTGACACACTGTATATTTGTGCATAAAGGACTGATAAAAATATAATTTCCTCTAAATATATTTTGATTAGGAAAAGAGGCAAAAAAGAAGAGAAGATGAGGCTGGAAACATTTCCCAGGGTGGTGTATTATAGAAAGAGAGAAGGATGAATGTGTGGAATAGGAATTTCCCTCATTGCTGATTCTTTCCAGGACTGACATTCATATGAAATATATTTATTTGTAGAATTAAATACTCTTTAGCCATCAGTCCTTTCTGATTCTTTTTTATTTTTTAAATTTTTTTTGAAGATTTGATTTATGTATTTGACAGACAGAGATCACAAGTAGGCAGAGAGGCACGAAGGGGGGTGGGGTGCAGGCTCCCTGCTGAGCAGAGAGCCTGATGCGGGACTCGATCCCAGGACCCTTGAGATCATGACCTGAGCCGAAGGCAGAGGCTCAACCCACTGAGCCACCCAGGCGCCCTCTGATTCTTTTTTAAAAGGAATAAATACAGAAATGTGCATACAAACAGAGCAATGTGATTTAAGTATAATTAGATTTTATGACTTAACTATTACAATTTTCTCTGTTTTGCATTTAGATTTGCAAAAATATGTGATCTCAACTCAAATATATTTTATTGGACAAAATGGTGTTTAATTATATGACGCTGGTCATCTTGAGAGTAGATTTAACATATATCTAGGATTTGAGCAAAACATATTAAACTCATTAGAAATTATCTCCCGTTTTCTTGACTTTACACTTGAAATCATTTTTGTTCTTTGTTAAGTTCAAAAATCTATAGCTATAAAGTTAAAAGAGGGAAAATCACAGTGGTGCCATATAGAAAGGATATTTAAGAGTCTTTATTTTAAAGTTTAATTGAGCACAAGGAGTAGAAATTTCAAAGTGCTAAATTACTTGAAGTATTTATTCATAAAATAGCATATATTTTAAAATAACAAAGATAACAATAATGAATTCAAATAACGTCTTGCACCTGGACACAATTTTTAAATATGATTATATATTTAATTCTGTTTTTCCAATAATGTACCTATTAGATTGAGAGTGAATTTATGTTCAGTTTCCAGATTAATTCCTTCACCGAATATTAGAGAAATAGATTGTATTTTGTGGGGGGTGCTGCTATGAACTGTTGTCAGCTTACTAATCATGGGACTTGAGTATCCTCTATTTCATCCTTCTTTGAGTTTATTGATTACTCCATCGACTTTTCTATTTCCAGCCTGTCTGTTCATTCAGACTAGTTTGCACCATTAGCAAAATATACAGTTTGTTTTATTCCTCCTCTCAATACCCACTTTGAAATTAGGCTTTGAAATATGGCAAATGCTTGGCATTAAAACAAGTATTTTAAACTTTGCAATGAGGTAAATTACAATTTTTCCTAAATTGAATGGAATATTAGCTGGTTTTGAAGTAAATAATGAAAATATTTACTAGAAATACTAGAAAATCGCTTATTGCTTATAGGAAATAAATACATAATAGTATTTAGATAGAAAAACATTTTTTGTAAAAGTGAAAGATATGTTTCAAGTCTGTTTAGATAAGAATATTTTTACTGGTAGGATTTAATCTTTAAATCTTTAAATCTTTATTGGTATTCACTATGATTCAAAAATTTAAGAAGATAAGACATTTATAATTTAATAAACAATTTATATTTCTAGATGACATAAGATAAAGAATCATATAATTTATTCTTTCTCCACCATTTTTTCTTAGACATAACCACTTTCATAACAATGAAGGTAACATAATACGATAAGTAGTTATTTTTTCTTATGACAATATTTTATTCATGATTGAAAAACATGAGGATTCTAAATTACCTAAATTCTCCCATAATATTGTTAATAGATATAGTTAATAGATTTTCAAATACTGGACTATATGTAGTCCCTATTATAAATCAAAATATACATATAAATTACATTCACAGATTGTATTGTGGAGTATCTGTACAATCTTATCAGAGAGTTAAAACTAACCAAGGCCTGCTTTTTCAATTGAAATATGTATTTCTACACAGAGAAAACTAATAAAGCAATGACTAAAACAAATCTGCCTTCTTTAAGTATGCTCAAAAACAAGTTTTAAAGACCTTTAGAAGTTAACAGTGATGACTGCCCAGTGACACAAAGAGGCAACATTCTTTAATTCAGACTAAGTTGAAAGCTACATATGAGCAAGGATTCTTATTTATTTTAATTTTTTAAAAAGTTTTATTTATTTATTTGACAGATGGAGATCACAAGTAGGCAGAGAAGCAGGCAAGGGAGAAGAGGAAGCAAGCTCCCCGCCGAGCAGAGAGCTCGATGCAGGGCTTGATTCTAGGACCCTGGGATCATGACCTGAACCAAAGGCAGAGACTTTAACCCACTGAGCCACCCAGGCACCCCACTTGTTTTAATTTTTGTTCAGTGTTAATTTTGTTCATTGTTCTAGTTTCCAAAACCAGTACTTAAAGATGGTCTCTTCAAATCAATATGTGTTGTGCTAAATAATTAAATAAATAAATGTATTGTTGCTTATTTTCTGCTCTTCAACCAGAGTTGCTTCTGCAACCACATTTAAAGATTCTAACAGTTTTCAGGCATTTTCTTCACAACAGTCCTTGATGCTAGTTAAGTCCATGGCATTCATTGTCTCAAAGGTTGGATGAACACCCCTAGAATAAAAAAGTCAGTGGATTTTCTTTATACATAATTTTTTAAATCCAATGTGAAGAAAATAGTTTTAAAGGTGATATTGTATAATCCAACCATTTAAGTTATGTATTTCTCTTTGTCAAATAAATAAATAAAATCTTTAAAAAAAAAAAAAATTTAAGTTATGTATTTATTAGATAGCATGTTTCTATATCAAAAAAAGCTGAGGGGCACCTGGGTGGCTCAGTCGGTTAAGTGTCTGCCTTTGGCTCAGGTCATAATCTCAGGGTTCTGGGATCCAGCCCCATGTAGCACCTCCAGCTCCCTGCTCAGCTGGAGACAGCTTCTTCCTCTTCCTCTGCCCCTCCCTGAATCCCTGCTTCAGTGCTCTCTCTCACACACACACACACCCACACACACACACAAAATGAATGAATAAAATCTTTTTTTAAAAAAGCTGCAATTGGGGTACCTGGGTGGCTCAGCGGGTTAAAGCCTTTGCCTTTGGCTCAGGTCATGATCCCAGGGTCCTGGGATCGAAACCCACATTGGGCTCTCTGCTCACCAGGGAGCCTGCTTTCTCCTCTCTCTCTCTCTCTGCCTGCCTCTCTGCCTACTTGTGATCTCTGTCTGTCAAATAAATAAATAAAATCCTTTAAAAAAATAAAAATAAAAATAAAAAAGCTGCAATTGTTAAGTCTAAAAATCTTCAAAGATAAGGCTAGGCAGTTCCAAAAGCTTAGGTACACCTGTTAAATATTGTAAGTTGAAGGATCAGGTGTAGTGCTCCATTCGGTAGCACATATACTAAAGTTGGAAGGGTACAGAGATTAGCATGGCTCTTGTGCAAGGTTGGCACACACATTTGTTAAGGATCAGGTACACAGAGGTTATGCTGTAGACAAAGGACAGGGGAATTACCCAAATTGATTTTGGAGTTTATCCCTTCCCTAGTCCAGGAGCTGGCAGGAGGAAGACCCAAGGAATCTATGTGAGGTATATTCTTGAGAAGGGCTGCAATGTTTTAGCCCTTGAGCTAAATCCCTCCTAACCAAAAGGAAGCAATAAAAAAAAAAACAGTCAGTTTTTAAGGGCTACGGTTGTGTACTACCAAGAATAGTGCTTCATTCTGCATATTGTCAGAGAGGAAGAATAACAGAATTGCTCAGACAGATCTCACCCCTTTGGACAACCTGCAGAGTCCCGCACACCAAAGTGCAGTAAAGAAGCCTCTCTAAATCTTCCATCTCCTCTGAGGGATAAAAATGTGGGTTAGATTAAAAAGAGCCCCTTAAGTACTCTGGAAGAAAGGTAAGGTCAAGGTAGAGTATGTGGACCTGGCAATCTGAGAACACAGCAAGTCCAAGGTATCGATAATGATTGACGTACACAGCTTTGAAGATCCCCCCACTCAGGGGTCAGTATAGACAGAGAAGAGCTATGAGGCTTCTCTCTCCTTTCATCCTGGAATTAAAGAACATATGTAAGCCCACAAACTCTAAGGAGGAATCAAATATAAAGATGAAGGGAGAGAAATTTGAGGGGCTTGATTGAACAAGGAGTTATGACAAAAGTAACTCAGTTCCGAATGGAATAACACAAGGTTTATCTTTCTTTAATGGAGAATAGTAACTGTCCTGCAATCAATTAAAACTTGGTCCTATCATCTGTACCTAAAGAGATGCAAAGATATGTCTTTCTATACATACCTGATTCAAAGAAGTGTAAATTTCATGCACTTGAAATTTGTAATATGTTGTGAAAATGTCTGTAGGTAGCTCCTTAGTCAAGTCAAAACTTCCTACATTTAATCAGTATCACCTGAAGGGCTTTTTAGTAAAACACAAATTGCTGGAGCCCCAGGGTGGAGACTGAGAATTTGCATTTTTAACAAATTTCCAGGTGATGCTGATGTTGCCAGTCTGAACCTCTACACTTGAGCAACCCTCACCTTACTATACATAACCATACTGTATGGCTTTTGCTTTAGTCAAAACCTCCAGTGTTTTTGTCACGTCCACTATTTTCTCTATCCTGCTTAATAATCAAACGCAAGAGAAATAAACCAATATCGCTTTTATTTTTGCCGTTGCACTGTTGAGTGGCAGTTAAATTAAATCATAATGTATGAGATACACCCAGAGAAATCCTGGCCTTCTTTTATGCAAATGTGTTTTCCTAAATTTGATCTGGTCATTGTGACTCAGCCTTCTTAGGTGGAAGGGTTCATGAAAGATTAGTATTAATGAAAAGTACAACCTGGGTGATTGTGCCAAATTTTCGACTAACGCATTTGTTGTAGCAAATAAACAATAACTTGTTGAAACAGTGAAGAACATAGCTGTGTATGGGATAGAGAAGAGGGTATGTTTAGGTATAGGATAAATTCGCTCTCGTGTTAGGTAACAAGGTATAATTGACGCCCCCCCAAAAAAGCAGATGTCTGAAAACTACTTGATGGATTGATGGAGGTGACGTGCTCTTTGAGCTATGAATGAGCACTAAAAAAAAAAAAAAAAGCTTACTTACTCCCTTTACCTTCATATCATAGAAAAGTCAACCATTTTCCCAATAGGCTGTATTATACCATTGTGATATATACATGATTCGTTTTCAGAGATGGGGACAGAGGTTTTCTTGAGATACTATTGAAGTAAGAGCATAGGAACTCCTTGGACTCCTGGGGATTAAAAATCTTATGTTGTTACATCCAAACTCCTACTCTGACGGTTGGGTCCAAGAAGTGAATACAACTGCCTGAACTAAAAATCTTCTAAAATAGATTAATTTAACAAGCACAAGATTTTCCAGGCACTGTTTGAAGCATGTATGTCATATGTTAATGTTCATAACAGGCCAATGAGGGATGAGAGCACATTGCACAGACATGAAAGTATTTTGCCCAATATCATATAGCTGGTAAGAGGAGTAATTGAGAATAGAATCTGGCATTTGGGGAGGGATTCTTACTGTTGTCAATAAAATTGAGATTTTCTCTCTTTCAAGACTCTATTACCATACCTACCATGAGGTTATTATCAGATGTCTGGTCCCCTTAATTAAATAATCATGATAGTTTTCTCCTCCTAGATACCTCTGCATAATTGTTTACTCTTAGTGGCCTCTCTCATTTTCCATTTCATTGAATTTCCTAATTTTCTTCCTAACTTACTCACTTTTCTTATGTCTGACTCATGGGTTCCCCTTTTCTTACTATTTGATAAGTGAACGCATTTTCAAAATTAAGACATCAGCCTTCTATTTTTCCTAGTTTACTTTGGCAATCTCACATATTTCCAGGTTAACAGATTGTATTTTCAAGAGATACCAACATCTCCCATCCCAGTGTTCTTTTTTCAGTATGAACCTGTCATTTATTTCACCATCGGGAGGTAGAATTTAATTTCCTCCTCTTTCAATCTAGACAAGCTTATAACTGTTTTGACCAACAGAGTATGTGGGAAGAAAGCTATATATCTTCCAAGGCTAGGTCAAAAGAGGCTATCAGCTTTAACTTTGTTCTGTTGGAACATCACTCTGAGCAAATTTAGTTGACATGTAAGAAGTCCAACTATCCTGAAACTACCACTGGGTTTAATATTTCCAGGTATAATATTTTCAACCTTTTAGTCATCTCTGCTTATGCATGAAACAGGTCAGCAAACCCATGTTACACCATTCAAATTAACCCAACCACCAATGGAATACCAATGACCAACCTCAGATAGTGATTGAGAAGCAAAATCTTCTGCATTTATTTTAAATAAATTGTTTTCATGTCAAAACCTGCCCATACTTCTGATCCACAGAATCTTTAAAAATAATGATTTAAATGTAACTCATTAAATTTGAAGTGGTTTATTGTGCAAAAATATTAACTATTAACTTCCAATAATTTTCTATTCTCATCTCATCCTCCTCCTGATGTGTTGTTTTTACCTTCAAACCTTGTATTCTAAATAATTACATTAGGTAGTAGACACATTAACATCAGTAAGATACAATCTCTTCCCTTATGTCTTATTTGGAAAATAAATGTTTTATTTGGGGAAAAAAGGGCAAATATAACAACAAAATGGATTAAGTCAATTTTAAAATTAAACAAAGGTATTTGGGAGGAAATACAAATCACAATTAATACAGATTAATTAATTAATACAATTAATGAGCAGAGTCATGATAGGGCTATAAGAACAAGTGTCACTGCCCACATATTGAGTTGGAGAAAGTAAACCAATTGCATTAGTGTTGGGGTAGGCATTTTGGAGAAAGGACATTCAAATAACAGAGCTAGCATAAATAACATAAATGTAGAGGTTTATAGTGGAAATTCTAAGTGGGCTGGTGTTAAAGTTATGAGTTATGTCACTCTAATTCCTAAAGATGTCATAATATAAAATTTTATAATATCAAAATGTCATAATATAAAAAATGTCATAATATATAATGTAATATAATATAATACAAAAAAAAGAGACAGACATAAGCGTGGACATAATGGATTATCAGGCTTCCTTTTAGAAATAACTGAGTCTCAGATAAGAGCACAAGAATCATTGAGTATAAGGTTGGTGCTTCTGAAACTATTGTAATGAAGAATCAGTGTTTTTCTCCCAATTTGTCACGGACTAATACTTGTATAAAATACAATAGAAGTGAAGTTACTAGAAAAGTGAAATTGAAGTGATAATAAACTATAAGCCCTTAATTTTTATTATTAGAGTCAATGGACATAGGATCATTCTATCAGATTACTATAAAATTTCAAATTTTACATCTTCAATTTAAGTAATTATCTAGTGTAGACACATAACAAAAAATTTCTGGACTGGAAATTTAACTTTATTCTAAATTAACAATTTAAATTAGTCCGTGGCCCTCACTTTTGGGTAATAGGGGATCCAGCCAGGTGGCTGGTAAGTGACTACACTGTTTTTGCAATTGTGCAGTTGAGAAAGACTAATGTGTTTTATTATAACTAGAAGTGTAAAGGATAGAAATAATATTAGAATTAATAAAATAGTTAAATACTTATATTTTGGATATTCTCAAGCTAAGATCAGGGATGATCTTTAGTTTTGTGTCTTAGACAACAAAATAAAAGTTATCCCTCTAGCTGATCTTTCAGATAGGGAATATTCGAAGACTTTATGGGGAAAACTTTGAGTTTTAGAGTTAGGATATGGTTTAATACATGACTCACTGGTCATGTGACCTCAGACATAAAATACAGGCTCTTCATACTCAGCATTCTGTTCTAGTAATAATAGTAACAATTACAATACTATACAATATATACAATTTATATTGTATATATATACACACAATGTTATTGTATATAATGTATATATTATATATAATATATTATATATAATGTATGTAATATATACACAGAATACTATACAATATATACAATATATAATACTATACAATAACAATAATAGTAACAATTACAAATACTTAATTTTCTACCTGACTGCTTGATAGGTTCACCTGAGTTCTGTTAGGTCAAAATCAAAATAATAAAATTATTCACACACCTACAAGCTAGGTCTACCTTCTGACAATTATTTTTGGTAATAGACCCACAATAACCTAAGGAAAAGAGTTTTCTCAAAATTTAGTTTAATTTTACTATTTGATACATTTATAAATGACTAATTCTGTTGATTCTACTACTCAAATAAAATTATACTTTCTATTTCTATTCCTCGAGTCATGGCTCTAATACATGTACTGTCGCTTGTGTGTGTAAGGTTTCCTGATATATAGGCAATATATTCTGTCTCAATCTATGGACAAAAATAAGCCACCCACCCCACAGCTGTCAGAGTGGAGGACCCACAGTGTTTATGGTGGATCCCTGCAGCCTGCTCCACAGAGGACTCCGGCAGTTTTTGCCACGGAGGTAACCAGCAACCTTTGCTGCTGTAGAAGAGGGAGAGCTGCTGTGGCCCCTCAGAAGGAGTGCTATTGCTCTATTCGGGATCACTGCAGCCAGTCTTTCTCCAAACCATGCGCACACCCCACACCTCAGAACCATGGCTCTATCACTCTGCTATACAGCTGCTCGGACACCTGAGCCACTACATGGGGAGCAAGCCAGTGTCCTGGACCCTGGAGCTGCTTTCCTTCTGTGAGCCCCTGTGCTCCAGCTGCCAGGACTGCGGCTGCCTAACAGACACCATGCATCAGACACAGTGCTCCTACCACTGCTCATGAGCCCGCAAGCCAGACCTGCTGCCACGGGGGCTCCGTCAGACACAATATCCCTGTGGGATAAAAGAGATCAACAGGCCCCCTCCAGTCTTTGACAGAGAAGACTCTGTCTTCTCAGCCATCATCGCTGATACCAGCAGTCTTGACCACTGAGAATCTCCTCATTCCTCGCTACTGCTGACTTTGGTAATGGAGCTGCATGACACCTACACCCTGGACCTTCACTGCCGCCGGAATTCCCACATCCACGCTGCTGGCACTCCCCACCTCCCACGGGTGAAGATTCTCTCCCCACCAAAACCAGTATGTAAAGTCCAGAAGAGGTAACTGCTCCATCAAATGTGGTGCCATCTACACAAGACTGTAGAAAACACAAATAATCAGGGAGACAGGGCACCACCAAATGAATACAATAATTATCTCTAGGTGATCCCCATAGGTAAAACCTATGTGGATTATAGGATATCAACAACCATACAATTTTTGCAATATGAGAATGCCAAAAGGAGGAAAAAGAAAGAGACAGAAAGCCTATTTAAAGAAATAATGGCTGAAAACTATCTAAAGCTGGAGATAGATATTGACGTACAGGTACATGAAGCTTACAGGTTTCCATGCAAATTCAGTCCCAAAATGACTAACCAAACACATAATAGACCTCAAAAATCAAAGACAAGCAAAGCAAAAAGAGAAAAGAAACTCATACAAGTAAGCCCATGAAGGCTGTCAGCCGATTTCTCAGCAACAGCCTTGCAGGCCAGGAAAAAGTGGGCTGATAGGTTCAAAGCACTGAAAGAAAAAACTATCAAACAAGAACAGTTTAACCACTAAAGCTGTCCTGCAGAAATACCGGACAGATAAAAACTTCAACAAACAAAAGCTGAGGGAGTTCATCACCCCTAGATCTGCCTTAAAAGAAATGCTAAAGGAAGTCATTTATGCTAAAGTAAAGATTCTGATTCATGAAAACAGACTGAGTTTTATCTCACACCAAAACCTATGTTGTTAAAAATAATGAGATATTTTTAATATCATATTCTTTGGAATCTAGGACAATTTTTGGTACACTTTTTATGATTCTATTGTGACCATGGGACTATTAGGAAAAGCAAGATGATATTAAATAGTGTTCAAATAAACACTTTGATAAAGTGTTCACTTTATCAACATTTATAGATTATATATTTATATAAAACCTAGTAACTTAGAAAATAAGGTGCTTAACTCTATGTTATAGCTGTAATTTTATCTTCAGTGATTTTATTTCAAAGTACATGCATACATAATAAGGGGTACTGAGTAGCACAAAATATACTATTGTATTATTTTTCAAATGCCAGCTCTGTTATATGTGAGAAGTCACCTGTTTCTGTGGTGTTTCCTTTCATCCATGACCTTCCTTTTTTTTTTTTTTTTTTTAAACCTGCCATACATATAGCATTAAGGTAATAGTTGGGTGAGACAGAACCATTCAAACTGCATTTCATTATAATGGGCATCAGGTAAGAGTTACTAACCCTCAGAGGTTTTAAAACCATTTTCACAAAATTGTGTCAGTCATTGTCAAAACAAATATATTGATATAACAAGTGAGAAGCTTACCATAGTGTATTCAAGAAATTTCAGTAGTGTTTCTCTTTGGTTTCAGAGTATTATAGTCCATAGTTTATCTTAAATTATTTGAAAAATCTTTTTCCAAAATAAATTGATATTGTCTAACCTGCATGCATAAAATTAAATTAGGACAAAACACAAAACAAAGTTATTTCTTTAATTACCAAACAAATTCACTATTTCATAATCTAAGTCAGATACTCCAGGGTACGAATTGCACAGTGTTAATTCACGCTCAGGTGCATTGATGGCTCAGAGCCTTCAGTCTCATGCTTAGCAACACACTAGGTGTGAAATATTACAACACAATTCACAACCTGTCATGTCTTATGGCTTAATTAGGAGTGTTTATGATCTTGTTATTCATACTCTATCAGTAATAGACAACTAAAAAAAGAGACAAGGGGCCATTATATGCAGAATAGTGTCATCATCATCGCATAAACTGAAAGCTCAAACTGTGGCTTAATTCAGTCTGGAATGGTAGCTAAAGAAATAATGAAAATAAGTATCATAGAAGAGTAGCACAGCCTCAGATACTGTGCCCAGGAAAAGAACTGTGAAGCGACATATGCATGCATTATTTGATCTCATTATTGGACTCTTGAATATTTGGGTATATTTACTTAGGTTAGAAAGACATAAAGTCTAATCATCCAAGAAAACTATATAATATATATAGTTTATATAAATATTTATCTATATATAGTCTGAATATATATACACACACACACACACACACATATATATACATATGTGTGTGTGTGTGTGTGTGTGTATATATATATATATATATATATATATATATATATATGGAGGAAATTGAATTAAACCATCAACATAACAGAGGGTTTTGACTCTCAATGCCTAAACTTTAAAAAGATGAGCTTTGGGACGCCTGGGTGGCTCAGTGGGTTAAGCCACTGCCTTTGGCTTGGGTCACCATCCCAGGGTTCTGGGATCGAATCCCGCATCGAGCTCCTTGCTTGGTGGGGAGCCTGCCTCTCTCTCTGCCTCTGCCCACCTCTTTGCCTGCTTGTGTGCTTTCTCTCTCTCTCTTTCTGACAAATAAATAAATAAAATCTTTTAAAAATTAATAAAAGATAAGAAGCTGATCTTTTATTCTCTGAGGATAAAACTTCCAGTATTTTCAATATTTCTCAGACCTAAATGACTACTTAGTGATTCCACAACTGTTGGGTTCTATGTTTTTATTTGCATGTCTATGTGGTAGTAGATAAATACTAAATAATTCACATCAGTTAAAAAATATATTGAGGAAAGTTCATTTTTAAATTGTTAGTGTAAAAAGCACTTACAGAATGATCTGAGAATGATAATAGATCAAAAAAGATCATGGGCATGAGGGCTAGTAAAATAGGATTAAACAATATGTATATAAGGGAATCAGACCCAATTACATATAAATATCCTAATTTAGCTATAATATCTACTGTAGATTTAACTTTTTTTCTAATGTACTCAGGGCAAATCGATCTTTATATTTGTTTGTACTGGTCAAATGTCAATATCTACTACAAGCTGCAGTGCAGAGTAGTGGAAATGGCCTCAAAAAAGTCTTGTGATTGTGTATAAACATCTGTTTCATCCATTAGCTCGAGAGTTCAATTGTTTTCCCTGGCCAAGAAAGGTCAAATATTCTTTATTATTGTAGGTGGACATGATTTAAAACCAGATTGTTCTGAAATCTTTTGTGA
The DNA here is from genome assembly GCF_009829155.1 of Mustela erminea. Taxonomy (NCBI): domain Eukaryota; kingdom Metazoa; phylum Chordata; class Mammalia; order Carnivora; family Mustelidae; genus Mustela; species Mustela erminea. The sequence continues at coordinate 42,640,142 of NC_045628.1, read as the reverse complement.
AAGTAGGAACAGCACCATTTGCTTGGCACTTTCTACTCAATCTGCATTGAATTTCCTTAAAATATTTAGAAAATGATTGCATTGATTTTAACAACAACAAAGAAACTGCTATTGTTTCATAAATACATTCAAGTAAACTGGTATTCACTGAAACATACAGATCTAAAGCTGACTGACTTGATTTAGCTGTTAACCATTACTCATCCATCCATTCGTTCAACAAATATATAGTGAGCACATTGTAAGAGGCAGCACCATAATACACGCCATACACAATGGTGAGTAAAACCGCCATCCTCCCTTAGATGGAACAAAATTTCACTCTGTTAGGTTTTTACCCCACTTCTTTCCAATATTAAAAATGAGGGTCTTCTCATTTTTTTTTAATACTGAAATATTTCATATTGTATGTGGAATGATATAGGTACACTTTGTATCTCAATGAATTCAGTTTCTAATCTCATTTCATCAGAAGCCATATGGGTGAACTATTTTCACATAAAAAATTAGAATGGTGGACATATTTTCTCTAAACTTTGTAATTATCGTTATTTCCTTTTGGTAGGTTAAATAATGTTAAAGCATTTAACCAGAAAATTTGGGCAAGGAAAAAAAAAATAACCATCCTTCCATATGTGAGAAATTGAGAATAGTCAAAACATTAAAACATTTTTGACTGAATCAATGAAAATGTTCCTCTCTATTGATAAAACATACTGGGCAATTTTTCAACCTTTTCTGTTATTGTACTGATAAATTGATATCATATGTTAATAAATGTATTTGATAAAACAAAGGACATACGCAATTATTGATAAACATTCGGCACGAGAGGAAATTGCATTTTTGCCTTCAGTAATTCGATTATATTTAAATTTCAAGGAGAACTAATGGTAAAGTACAGATGAATTTGGTTAAGATAAAAATGTATATGTATATTATATGTAATATATATAATTTTAATAATATAACAGATATATAATTGTTTTAAGGTAAAGACAAAGATGTTAATTACAACTAGTGTCAAAGGGGAAAAAAAAACACTACCCCCAACTCTTCTTTGCATCATCAGCTTATCTGTCGGCATCAGTAAGATCATCCAAAAATTGGTCTTTCAAATTAATAATATACAAGACATGACTCTTAACAACCTCTAGTCACATTAAACTCAATGAGTCAATTACAGCATAATGTGATCTGATAATAGTCAGTTTCTTATTGATTTAAAAATGCATTTAAATGGATTTTAAATAAGATTAAAATGATTTCATAGCTGCAACATCATGTTTTGTTTTTGTTTCTTTTCCATAATCATACTTTCTTCTTTGCATTTATAAATTCTCTCATTTCATTATGAAAGTAATATAAATTTTCATGATTTAATGTTTGTGGGCAAAAATAATATAGAGGATCCAAGTTATTATTCTATGAATTTATTTAAGATTGGCAATCAATCCTGAAGTAATTTATATTACTTCAATATTCTCCCTAATATGGGTTTATTTTAATATTTTTTTAAAAGTTTAATCTCAATTCTTAATTTTACTTTATTTATTTATAAGTTCCACAATACTATACTCCTATAAGTGCCTTTTAAAAATGCTATTTGTATAAGGAGAACTGATGCAATCATCCTTCCAACACATACCCTTAAATATTAATTTGTTAGTCTCATATGAAAGGAAAAATAATTCACATATTAATATAAAAAGATCCATGATTATTTTATAAGAAATATTTTATATTACAAAGTTTATTTCAATAAACTTTATTACCGTACCACAATTTTTTTATCTTCATATTTAGAGGCCAATTGAAACAACAGACACTGGGATTTTTAGCACAGTATGAAAAGAATTAATTATGCATCTCCAATTAAGGCCAATTAGAGTTGTACTTCCACTCCCTTGCACACCATGCAAAAACTCTACCCAAAGTGTCTAATAAACATAGAAAGTTCATTAACATGAAGTTTGGCTTCCATGTCTATTATCATCTCCTGTGGTGTTGTGTAGATTACTAAAATGTAGTGGAAATTTTCTATTAGAGAGGTATAGAAATGTATCTATTAGGCACTTTACATATGAAACTTCAGGAACACCTTAGCGTTAGTAATATTTCTAGGATTTTGCAAATTTCAGGAAGTTTTGGACTAAATGGTTTGAGAAAAGACAATTTTAAAAATCCATTACCCACTAAAGGTTTAATTCAGGAAGTAATTACTATGCTGTACGAAAATGTGTCTTAAAAGCTCTCTGTAGTTCTTTGAAGAATTATAAATTGTGTTTCTTTTGGCAAATATATATATACAGAAATAGAAAATCTTATTACTTCACATTTGCAATGTTTTTTTATATCACATGTATATAAAAATATGTTTTATATTGAGGAGCACTGTGAACCTGTGAAAATTTGACTAAAAATAAGAGCTATGAGAATTAGTAAGCCAATAAGTATGAGTCTTAATGTTAATTTCTTATATGGGCTAAAAAATAGTCCATAAATCATAAACACCTTTTTGAAGCTGTCTATATACAGCTTTTATAAAATATTCATTATATTTTGAGGCAATCAAGATACTTATCTGAACATGACATGTTAGACCAAAACTGAAATTTTCATTTGGAAAACTTTTTTCTTTCTTTTTTTTTTAATTGCATTATGTTAGTCACCATACAGTACATCATTAGTTTTTGATATAGTGTTCCATGGCTCATTGTCTCTGTATAACCCATTGCTCCATGCAATCTGTGCCCTCCTTAGTACCCATCATCAACTTGCTTGTTTCATGCAGAAATAGTTCTTGGATTGATATATATAGATACTATATTCAGATACAGACAAAATTTTAACTAAATTCTTAATCAAAATCACAAACACCAAATAAATGTCAACATATCTGGGATATACTGCTGAGTTCAATTTTGGGATATCACAGACCTGTAATATGTTAGGATACACACATACATAGACAGTTGAATTGCACCAATACAATTCAATGGAGAATGGCAAGTCTTTAATAAATGTATTAGAACAACTGGGTATCTTTTAAGAAAAACAGTATGTAAAGAAAAACAATGTACTTTAACTCATACATCAAACCCTAAAAAAAAAAAATAGTTTGGAATGGATTAAACACCTATAGTGTCCTTATCAAGAAATTTTTAAAAAATAAATAGAGGGGCGCCTGAGTGGCTCAAAGGGTTAAGTCTCTGTCTTCAGCTCAGGTGATGACCGCAGAACTCTGGGATTGAGCCCCACATGCAGCTCTCTGCTCAGCAAGGATCCTGCTGCCTCCTCTCTCTCTGCCTGCCTCTCTGCCTACTTGTGATCTCTCTATCAAATAAATAAATAAAATCTTTGAAAAAAAATTAAAAAAAAGATAAATAGAACTTTCTAAAATATTAAACCCATTTATCAGAATTTACCATTAAGAACATAAAAATGAAAGCTATAGATTAGAAGTATTTAATACACATATATATACATATAATATATGCATATGAAAGTATTTAACATCTGTAAATTTACATCTATACATTATATATATAATATACATCTATATATTTATGTATAACATATATGTATATGTGTATATGCATATGGATCTGAAAAATGAAGTATAAAAGATTTCTACAAATCAATAATAAATAGCACAGGTTTTATTTTTTAACAGGCAAAATTCAGTCAGACACTTCATAAAAGAGTATGTATCAATAACTAGTAGGCACATGAAAAGTTACTCAACATTGTTTATCAGGGAAATGTAAAATAAAACCACAGTGAGGTAGCACTTCCACTAAGATGGCTATAACTGAAAAGCCAAAATGTTGGAGACAATGAAGAGTAACTAGAACTTTCATATTTTGCTGGTAGGAGAAAAAGTGGTAGAGCCACTTTGGCAATCTAGTTGACGATTTCTTTAAAATCTAAATGAATGCCATATACCCATTTTATAATACTCCATGTGATCTATTCATTACACTTTTAGATATTTACCCAACATATGTTCATAAAGAAACTTATGCATGAATATTTGGTGTAGTTTTATTCATAAGAACTAAAAACTGGAAAAAATACAGGCACCTATCAACAGATAAGAACGGGTAACAAATTGTGCAAATAAATGTAATGAAATTCTACTTACCAATTAATAGCAAAATATAATTTACACAGCAATATGGATGACTTTGGGAACCATTATTTTGAGAAGAAGCAGTAGACTGCAAAGAACCCACACGAAATGTTTTAATACAAATGAACTTTAAGAACAGGCAAAATAAGGGACTCCTGGGTGTCTCAGTCTGTTAAGCATCTCACTATTTAGCTCAGGGCATAACCTCAGTGTCCTGAGATCAAGTCTCATTTCAGGCTCCATGCTCTGTGGATCTCAGCTTGAGATTATCTCCCCCCTCTTCTTCCTGCTTGTGCTCACACTCTCTCTCACACATAAGTAAATCTTAAAAAAAAAAAAAAAAAGAGAGAGAGAGAGAGAGAGAGCAAGAGAGAGAACGGGCAAAACTAATTTATGGGGAAAGAAGAACAATTATTGATAATGTTTACAGTAGAGTCTGGTTGAAAAAGATACGAGAGAAATTGCCAAAGTGATAGAACTTATCTGTATTTTGTGGAGGATGTGGTAGGTATACATTAGTGAAAGCTCACAAATTACTACATTCCAGAACTGTGTAGTTTACTCAAGTCATCATATATCAACATGTGTCATTTTATATTATGTGCTTGTGGAGTTTTATGTAGTAAGGTCTTAAGAACTATAAACATTTTGAGATTTCAGCCTATTTGTAACTGGACAAGTTTGCCTCCCAGTTTTACGGATGGTGGCAGAAGAATCAAGATTTCTAGGTTTGGGTCAAATTCCCATATTACTTATGGTATAAGAGGCAGGATGACCTGTATGTGTGCATCAGTTCTCTTTGCTCCCCAAGTCCCATAAAAGGAATGTGGAGGGGCCCAGGTAGATGCTGCAAAAATGCCCTGGGTTTGTATCAGAGCTAAGGAAACATAAGCCTAGGGAACCCTCAAGTTTCTAAGCAGGCTGCTAGCAAACTTGCCCCCATATTACCTGCAAAGAGGGAGTGTATTATTTTGTTAAGGAAATGCATCTATTCTCTACCCTGAGTAGAGACAGGATATCTATCTTCCACGGCTGTTCTCTTTACAAACATCCTTGAAATGATACCTGGAAAATGGTGATTTTAGTTATGAAGAAAGTCCATGGAGAATCGTCTCCCAACATTTGGATACTTTTATTCAAAGATTATTTGAGAAAATACTAAATCTGTTAAAATATTTTTGTTTTATTTTAACATGTATGCATGTGTGTGTGTGTAAATATGTTATATTATGCCAATTTATCGATCCATACACATTTCTTAGGAAATAATGTAGAACACCAATACTGTCTGTTTTTAGGGATTAAAAAAGAATAAGCTTTTTAAAAAGACTTTATTTAAGAGAGAGAGAGAGAGAGAGAGAGAGAGAGAGTGCATGAGCAGGGGGAGGGGCAGAGGGAGAGAGAGAATCAGACTCTCTGCTGAGCTGGAAGCCCAAGGTCAGGGGGTGGGTTGGGGCTGTCTCCACACAGGGCTTGATCCCAAAATCCTGAGATCATTAACCTGAGCTGAAGTCAGATGCTTAACCAACTGAACCACCCTGGCACTCTTCCTTTTGATTTCATAGACATTTAAAGATGTTAAGGTCAACTATCATAAATTATATTCTGGAAAAATCAACTTTGTTAAATATTGGATTTTTTTATCATGGTTTTTATGATTTAATGTTTTTTCTTTACCTTTCTGCATTCTCATCAAATCAAAGAGGATGTAGTTTTGGGGAGTATTTTATTTTCTCATTCTAAGAATGATGGATGTATTTTGAACTTCCTGGTACTCTCCTGTTTACTGAGGGAATGCTAGCACACAGTCTTTAGAGGTAAAACATATATGATAGATTAAATTCTTGTGGAAAAGAAAAGTTTCAGTCAAGAAAACATTTATCTCTTTTTTGAGAAATGAAATTAAAGCATCTTGATTATAGCAATGGGTATGAAAGTTCAACACTAAAATAACACTTGATTTTTGGGTGCCTTATCTTTTATTATTCTCACAATAGCAACCTACAGAACAAAAGAGGAAGTTTATAAGAAAGATGGAAAAAAATAACAAAGTATTTCCATTCTTGGTGAGAATTTATGAAACTATGTCTCTATAAAAGAATTATCAGTGAAAAACTCGACATCCTAAGAGTCACTGAAATTGAGGTACATTTTATAATTTTTACATTCTTTTGTCAATCATGATGTTTAAAAATTGCCTTCCTAAAAACTACACTTTAATATTTTATACCTTGCTTTTTAAGAGTGACTCATTTTAAACAACTGAGAAAAATTTACAGACGGAGAAACAAGAACAAAGGCACCTTATTTTGACGAGAGAAATAGATTATAAAACAGGTGCTATTTATCTGTAAATTAAATGACTCCTTATCAATTCACTAGCACCAAAATGAAAACTGAAGCTATTTAATAAAAAAAAAGAAAAACAGGAAACAACAAATAATGCAATACATGCTGTGATGCACACACCTGTATGACATGGAACATATTTCAGGTTTTGTATAGGTAAATATAAAAAGAAATATCTTTTCAGGTAGCACATACAAAGCTTCATCAAAATTTTTGAAATTTCAGGTATCTAAAATAGGGTTTTCTGCTTAACAACAAATTTTGTTTGGTGCACTTTTGCCCCAAAAGAAATAAAGCAGCATTTAATGTCTATAATGAACTCAACCATTGTCCCCAAATCTACATTCAGATTCGATTCTGAGGCAGCTTTTCAGCATTCAGGTAACCGTGGATCTAGGTTTCCTGTCTAACCTTAGCTTCTGGATCCTGCATTGTCAACTCTATTCTGTTTGGGGATCCTCTCCATCAGCACCTCCATTTTTCTTCAGAAAAAGTGGAAGGTCGAAAATTAGAACAGGAAACTGCTTTGCATTTTTCACCTGCCCATAGCCCCTCCAGACATTTATGATGTGAGGAGGAGCATTCCACCAAGCAAAAGGCTTTTGGGGTCTTATTGTCAAAAGAAAAGATAGCAAACAATCAAAAAAACTATCTACTTAGAGGTTCAGGGAAGGATACCTTGTTATGGAGAACTTTTCACTGAGAATAAAGGCAGAGCTTCTGGCACTCCTGAGACTCAGGAAGGATACAGCCTCTGGGGTGACAGTGACAATGACTTCTGTAAAGGACACAATAGTCTCACCCTGGAATATGCCTCAGGCGTTCGCTGTCTCCTGAGCTATGAAAAGGAGCTGTTGGGCAGGGCTGTATGGAGAGAATGTCACTTCACATTTAAAAACTTTTCAATTTCACACTATTGCCCTCAGGAAAAATCCAAACTAGAGCTGACCTCCAGGTATCAGCCACCCTTAGCTCACATTTCTTTGCTTTCCCTCCCTGCTTATGCTCCAAATCCGCTGAATACCTTGTAATTCTTGAAAGAATTATGCTTTCTGAATCTCAAGGTTTCAGTCTGTGTATTCATGTCATTATACACTGTGTAATAATTCCTTGTCTCTTTCTTTCCACAGCTTATAAGCTCTTTCAGAAAAAGAGACTATTTCTTTTCTGCTTTCCTATCTTCAGCCATTGGCAAACAGTAGCAGGCAAGAATATTAAATGATTTAATGAATTAATTCCCAAATGAATAAAAATTAGAATTTTAAATTAGGAACTTTGTTCTGAGAATTGTACTCTCTATCTAAAGATTGTAACAACTGGTCAGATAATAAGAATGCGGAGGCATCCATTATGATAAAGGGGCCTTCCTACTCATGGCTCTAATTATCCTTAAAGGACTATTACATGTGTTTGGTGTTGAACTATCACTGGGAACTAATTTTCTTTTCAGTTAATAGAAAGCAGACATAAATATCAGTTTTACAAACAAAGGTAAATGAACTACGATTGCATTATTTGAATAAAATAAACAACTTTCAGATTATTTGAATAAATACTGATGTTTTCTTCATCCTTTAGGACCACTCTAGCAAGTGGGATAATACACTAAAAGCTTGTCTACAGATAAAAATATTTGATATCAAAAAGGAAAAAAAAAAAAGCCATACAAATTGTCAGTATAAAGCTAGCAGACGACCCCCCATCCCCACCACCTCCATTATTAGGCATTTTGAGAAGCACCTACAGTCAAGTGTTTACTCTTATGTTTTAATTGGGTCAGGTGACAGAGTTCTTCATTAAGCACTTGGCTGCTGAGTTTATCGAGTTTTATATTTCATTCATGCAAAGATGGTAATTCCTATGTAATCTTTTTTGCTAAACACATTTTTTGAATATTATCCATTTCTCCAGGGAAATTAGTTCTAGCATCCCTATGATCAAATTAAAAAACAAACATAACAAAACAAGCAAAAAACCTCCCAGTGCAAATTTAGATAATGGTTGGTCATAGCTATTTATGTAGTATGTATGTACTTATTAATAGGGACCTTCAAATGCTAATTATCCACTTCCAAAGTTGCGAACCAATAACCTAGATATGCATATGTGTATATTTTAGAGTAAATTTCAGATTTTTCTTTGTGTAAATAGCCAGTGGTAGAATTACTGGAACATATGGTAATTGTATTTTAATTTTTTTGAGGAACCTCCATACTGCTTTCCACAGTGGATACACCAGTTTGTATTCCCTCCAATAGCATATGAGGGTTCTTTTTTTCCATGTCTTCACCAACACTTGTTATTTCTTATGTTTTGTTTTGTTTTTTTAAGTTATTTTTGACATTCTGACAAATGTGAGATGTTATCTCATTGTTGCTTTGAATTTCGGTTTCTGATGATAAATGATGTTGAACATCTTTTCATGTGTTTATTGGGCATTTGTGTGACTTCTCTGAAAAAAATGTCTATCAATTGCACTGACCATTTTTTAATTGGATTATATGTTTTTTCGGCTAGTAAGTTGTATGTTTTCTATTAATTTTTTCTACTAACCCTTTATTTGAGATGTCATTTAAAAATATCTTCTCCCATTCAGTAGATTGCCTTTTGGTTTTGTGATGGTTTCCTTCACCAAGAATTTTTTTAATTTAATTATTTTAAATTTAAATTCAATTAATTAACATAATGTTTTATTTGTCTCAGGGGTACAGATCTGTGATTCATCAGTCTTATATAATACCAAGTGCTCATTTCAACACATACACTCCCCAGTGTCCATTACCAGGTACCCCATCTTCTCAGCAACCTCACCTCCAGCAACCCTGTTTTGTTTTGTTTTTCCCTAGGATTAAGAGTCTCTTATAGTTTGTCTCCCTCTCTAGTTTTGTCTTGTTTCACTTTTTTCCTCTTTTCCCTATGATCCTCTCCCTTATTTCCCAAATTCTACATATCAGTGAGATCCTATAATAATTATCTTTCTCTGATTGTGTTGCAGAGAATCTGAAGCAAATGAGGAAACTCAAGCAGCACATGGAAAATCAGGGAAAACTTAGCTTTATTATCACCAGCGGGCCCAGCGGGATCACTCCCAAAATCTGAGCACCCAGCCTTTGTTGGGACGGGTATTTATAGGTAAATTAGGGATTTTTGCAATTTCTCATAGCTGATTGGCTTGGGGATCACATGGCAGTTATTAAAGCTATGCGGAAGTGACTTGGTGGAGAAGTGCCAAGTCATCCTTGGTGATTCCTCATCTCAGTGAGGTGGCCATTTTGGGCTTTTCTGCCTCATGTTCCCCCTCTTGATGATCCATAGAGTTAACATAAAGATCATCATTTATATCTAGAGGCCGATATCCTCTGAGGGCGAGGATGTGCACAGTCGTGGGTTGGGAGACAGTTTCCCTGATAAAGCAAATGAGGTCAGTGAGGATGCAGGGGCCTAGGGTTATCAAGAGGAACAGGGATGGGAAGGCCTGCGAGGGGAAGTAAACATGATGTCCACTTCTGGGGATTAAATCCCCAGGCAAAAAGTTCTTCTCGGTGTTGTTGAATGCAGTCTTGAAGCTCTTGAACCTTGGAGGTGACGATCCCAGACTGGTTGATGTAGCAGAAGCATTCCTCCTACAGGATGAGACAGGTTCCTCCCTTTTCAGCAGTGAGGAGATCTAGGGCTCGTGGATTCTAGAGGACTATTGCTGCCAGACTGGAGAGTTGTGTCTGGAGGGATGTTAATGAATCTGTGATACATTCCATATCATTGCTGAGTTCCTGTGAAATCTTGAAGTAAAAGTTAAAGGAAGTCCTGAGGCCTGATGTGCCAGTAGCTACACTGGTAAAGACTCCATCATCCACTGGTGGCCTTTTTTTTTTTTTTTTTTAAAGACACTTTGGACCTAATGTTAAGTTATTTTAGTCAGCGGCTGTCCCATAATGAGCTTTGAGGGTCCTTTTATCAGGAGTACTGTTGTATGCTTAGAAAGCCTTTGTTTACAGTTGTATCTCAATAGAGGTGGTTTCTAGGATAAATATAACTGAAAAATACTGTTAAGCTCTTTGTTTGAGGCATTAACATTCATTCTAATTACAAGGGATCACTAGCAAGTGGGAGAAAACTTGTCTCAGGAGATAAGGTTATCTCCAAGTGCATTACCCAACTAATCATAAAGCAAGTGGGGTCATCTATTATCTCCACAAGTCCACAGTTAATCTTTTGGAGTGGGGTATGCTTCTGGCTTTTGGGGAGTGATTTCATTATCCCAGCCACACAGAACTGGTCAAGGTGATAAGTTACACAACTATTGGGCAATCGGTCCCATTTTCCAGCTGTTTAATCATATACCATGGGGTCCTGTTATTATCCCCACAGAATATTAAGCAAGAAGATCATCTAAATGAGCTATTTTGTAACTTCTCTGAAGTTTACCTCAAGTTGTCTAGGTTAGATAAACAACATTAAAATGCAATTGAATCTAGAACCCACAAGTTGTGTTATTGAAACATAATTTTTCTGTCTAAAATGACCCTCATTTTCAGAGATAGCCAAATCAGGACTAGTTTATTTGAAGAACAAGTCCAGTTTTTAACAGATTTGGACTAACTATTTTCATGAGCTCAGCAAGAACAGTGAGTGATCATATAGATCTTTTAGAATCTGCTTTACTGGAACTTCTCATAAGGAATCTCTAGGTTGGATTTTTTTTTTTAATTTTTATTTATTTGACAGAGAGAGATCACAAGTAGGCAGAGAGGCAGGCAGAGAGAGAGAGGAGGAAGCAGGCTCCCTGCTGAGCAGAGAGCCCGATGCGGGACTCGATCCCAGGACCCTGAGATCATGACCTGAGCCGAAGGCAGTGGCTTAAACCACTGAGCCACCCAGGCACCCTCTAGGTTGGATTTTTAAGTAGCCTCTCTAGGCTGGAAGCCAAACCAACTACTTGCCATCAGACATGCCTGTATAATGTCTGTAGATTTGGGCAGATTCCTCTTCATGAGGTCCCCAAAGCATTCTGAGGTCCCTGCACCTGCCAAGAAGTGACATTCTTTACTCACCTGGTGAGGCTGCTGAGAACTCTGTAAGCAAGGTTTCAGGCCAATAGTTCCAAGGGATTTTATGGCTCCATGTTTTATAAAGTCAACCTTAGTTCCTTTAAGCTGTCTGGTCATATCTGAGACTATGCATGTCTTTCTCAAATATTATATTCCAGTCAAAGGCCTGGTAAAATAACCCATGTTTCCAATGGTGTCCTGTTACAAAGAGAACAGATTTTTTTTTTTAAGATTTTATTTATTTGAGAGACAGAGATCACAAGTAGGCGAGAGGCAGGCAGAGAGAGAGGGTGGGGGAAGCAGGCTCCTTGCTGAGCAGAGAGCCTGATGTGGGGCTTGATCCCAGGACCCTGGATCATGACCTGAGCCAAAGGCAGAGACTTTAACCCACTGAGCCACCCAGGCACCCCAGGAGAACAGATTCTTATTGAACTTATGCAAATAACTCATTGTCATGGAAGAAAGAATACTTACCTTTTGAGTTTTAGAGGGTTCCGATAGAATATTTGAACACTTTGATTTGTTTACAAATTAATATTTTACATTTCTGTAAGTCACAGGTAACTAAAGTAAAATTTTCCTTAGTGTGGAAGAGAAAACATTAGAGAACCAGTAATGTTTCAAAGAAAAGTCACAACACTAAGAGACACAACACTATAATCTTTCAGTTCATTTTGTCCCATGCTACTAATTCTGGCTTAGTTTGAACACAGCTTTAGTTAGTTCTGGAAATTCTTCCCCATTTCAGTTTTAGGATTTTTAATATATTGAATACCTGTATTTCTCCTGAAAGTCCTTCATATGAATCTCCTTCAAGGTGAAACTCATTTTACAGGAGAATTAAAACAATTATAAATGAAAAAACTTAGAACAGATATGGTTAAAGAGCTGAAGCAATGAGAGTTTACAATTTAGCTAGCAAGGAAATCAGGTTATTTCTGTAACACATAACACTTCAATAATTAAATATCAAGTTTGATAAATACTTTATCAAAACATTAAAACCTTGGCAAATTGTTAGGTCAGCGGCCTTGGGAATGCAGAAGGAACAATAAAATGGCTGCCAGACTGCATCTTCTCCCTACCAGGACTTTCCCACCAGAAAGACATCTGTCAAGGACACGTCACCTTGAGAAAACCAAAACGTATGTGAGAAACAGAAACCAGCCACTTTGGGACTTTCCAACCCCCAAACTCTAACCTTACGAAATATAGTTATGAGCTCCTGCCCTGCCTTGGCCCAATAAAAACTCACTCAACCCCTTCCCATACGTGACTTCCCCAACTCTCCTCTTCTGAGTCGCGGAACCTCGCCCGAGGGCACCTTTAATAAATCTTGCCTTGCACCTATCTCACCTGGTGTCTTGTGTATCTCGCCTGTAAAATCTTACATTTGGTGCCAAAACGCAGGAGGAGATCATTCCCCGACCCTGGTGAGGAAGCTCTCTTCTCTCCCTACTTGGACCTGGACCTGCCTCTCCGAACGCCACTTCTGAAGCTATGGTGAATTTCCCCCAATTCTGCATCTCTCCAGAAAGATCTGTTCTAATCATGGCTGTGTCTGGGCCTACCCCGCCAGTCACCAGGTGACCTCTGCAACTTTGGGAAGTGGGAGATGTCCTAATTTTGTGGCAGTCAACACTGTCTTTCCGCAACCCAGTGTTGGACGTGGGGACACCTTCCTCCAAACCTCAGATTGCCCAACAAGGAATCATGGGGACCTCCCAATGCAAATTCAACCCCAAAACATCCCTAGGGTGTCTTTGGCTAAATTTAAGACCCTGGAACTGGACCAGGACCTATGAAAGCAACATCTCATACATTACTGTACCATCACATGGCCACAATACCAATTAGATAACCAATCCCAATAGCCTCCGGAAGGCACTTTTGATTACCAAATTCTCACAGACCTAAATAACCTTGGCAGACACCAAGGCAGATGGGCTGAGGTTCCTTATGTTCAGGCTTTCTGAACTGGCACCCTTATCAACCCTTACCCCTCCCCACTCTAATCCCGACTCCTGAAAAAACTTGCCCCTTCCCATCCTGGTGTTGCCCCCACCAACTCTCCCCTCACATCTCTTTTCAGCCAACCCTGATAACTATATAAAGGAATTCTAATATCTGGCCCAGGCCTAAGACCTTACCTGGCATGACCTACATGTGGTCCAAATCACCACCCTCACCAATGAGGAGAGGGAGCACATTCAGTCTGCTGCCGAGAACATGCTGATCAGGTCCATCCCACTGATGCCACCATGCCCATTGGTGCTCAGTCCATCCCAGCTGTAGAACCAGATGCGACTATCAGAATGGCCAAGATCTCCCTCTACCTCTCCCTCAACTTCTGCTCACCTCCTCCTCCCTCTACTCCCCTCTGAGTCACTCTCTATCCCTGACTGTCTCCCCTCTGTAGACCCACAGGTATTGGATATTTTCAGACCTGTAATAGCAACCCACCACACCCCAGTCAAGATACGACTCAAGGACGAGTGTACATTTCCATCCTGCCCACAATTCCCTATCTCAATGACTCACCGCCAAGGACTTAAGCCTATCATCAACCACCTTTGGCAGCAGGGTCTCCTTATCCCCATTAACTCTTCATGCAACACTCTTATCCTTCCCCTTAAAAAACCCTCAGGAACCTATCGCCTGGTACAGGACCTAAGACTCATCAACAAGGCAGTAGTCCCACTCCATCTGGTGGTTCCCAACCCCTACACCCTCCTTTCCAACATCCCCCCACACACTACCCACTTCTCGGTCCTGGATCTCAAAGACTCATTCTTTACTATCCCCCTCCATCCAGACTCCTATTTTCTCTTCACCTTCACCTGGGAGAACCCCCCCAAAATATCTCTGGATGGTCCTATCCCAGGGCTTCTGTGATAGCCCCCATACCTTTGGTGAGGCCCTGGCCAAAGACCTCCAATAGTGCACCCTCCAGGCCAGCACTCTCCTCCAATATGTAGATGATCTCCTCCTCTGCAGCCCTTCCCTCCCTTCCTTTCAGGAGGATACTGCCACTCTGCTCAATTTCCTGGACACCAAGGGATACCAAGTGATGCCTTCCAAGGCCCAACTCTGTACCCCCTCAGCCACCTACTTGGGAATATTACTAACTCCCATTTCCAAATCCCTAACAGGAGATCGTATCCACCTCCTACAAGACCTACAACCTCCCCAGAATGTGGAAGACATAGTGTCATTCCTAGGACTGGGGGGCTTTTTTAGATATTGTATTCCCAATTTTGCCATTCTGGCCCAGCCCTTATACCGGGCTGCCAAAGACACACCACAGGGACCTCTAACTGACCCAGGCTCTGTCAGACGTCTGTTCTACCAGCTCAGGAGCCACCTCATTTTGGGACCAAGTCTGACCTTTCCCGACCCTTCAAAGCCTTTCCATCTTTTCACTGATGAAAAGCCTCCTGGCCCAACTGACTGGTCCCACCTACTGGGCGGTGGCCTATCTCCACAAGCAGCTAGACTTCACCGCCCAGGGATGGCAGCCCTGCCTCAGGCCCTAGCAGCAGCCTCTTCTCTTACAAAGGAGGCCCTCAAACTTACCTTAGGACAGCCCCTTACAGTCTTCTTCCCCCCTCGACTGGGAGACTCAGTCAGCCATAAGTCCTTGGCACAACTCACTCCTTCCCATCTTCAGCTCTACCACCTGATGTTCATAGAAAACCCCCAGGTCACACTCTCTGTCTCCCCTCGCCTAAATCCCACCACCCTCTTGCCAAAACCCTCTTCTACCCCCACTCTTTTCCACTTCTGCTCTCAACTCCTGGAAGAACTTACTCCCTCCCATCCAAAACTTTTGGATCGGCCACTGCCTTTCCCCAATCTCACTCTGTTCCTGGATGGGAGCTCCCTTAAAGTGCCGGATGGACAGTGACACACTGCCTATGCAGTAGTCACCCTAGACGCGGTCATAGAGGTGGCCCCTCTTCCCATCGGGACTACTCAAAAGGCAGAACTCATAGCTCTCACCAGGGTTTTTCACTTATCTAAGGGCCAATGGGTCACCATCTATACTCACTCCAAATATGCTTTCCTCATTACCCACACCCACTCTGTCCTTTGGCGAGAAAGGGGAGTCCTCACAACCAAGGAAACCGCCATAGTCAATGGGCCCCTCATTGCCAAATATCCTGAGGCCCTCAATCACCCTTCCGAGGTGGCTATTGTCTACTGTCATGGCCATAAGACCTCCAAGGACCCCATCTCTTTAGGTAACAATGAGGCCTACTCTATTGCCCCACAAACGGCTTTAAACTCCTCACCAGCCCCCCTCCTATTCCTCAACACACCCCACAGTCCCTCGTACACTGATGAGGAGATTCGGGCCCTTGAGACATTAGGTGGCAGGTTAGGCAACAAGGGATAGTATTATGTCCAGGACAAGATTGCCCTCCCGAATGGCCTAATCCACACCCTCATTACTGACATCCACCAGTCTCTCCACATTCATCCAAAGGCCCTATACCATTTTCTCCAACCTCTATTTCACCACCCCCTCCTCCAAAAGACCATTAAGGATGTACACCAGGCCTACAGAACCTGTTCTGTGGTCAACGCCCAGGGCAGCCTCCACAGACCAGGACCCACCCATCAGCTCCGCAGGCATCAGCCAGGCAAGGACTGGCAACTTGATTTCACTCACATGCCTCGACACAAAACCTTCAGATACCTACTGACTCTCATGGACACCTTCACAGGCTGGATCGAGGCATTCCCCACCACTAAGGAAACTGCAGACATGTTCGCCATAATTCTCATTGAGCACATCATCCCGATATTTGGACTCCCTCGAACCCTACAATCAGACAATGGACCAGCCTTCATCTCCAGCATCACACAAGTGTCCGAGAGCCTCAACATTACCTGGAAACTTCATATCCCCTATCAACCCAAGTCCTCTGGTAAGATCGAGAGGGCCAATGGCTTCCTCAAGGAGCAACTCACTAAACTCACTCTTGAAACTTGCCTCTCTTGGCCAACCCTTCTCCCACTAGCACTCACACGACTCAGGGCCTCTCCTTGCAGACCTTCAGGACTCAGCCCCTTTGAACTCTTGTACCACCAGTCCTTCCTGCTCAATCACAAACTCTCTGCTTCTCCTCCACTCTTCCTATCTTATATGCCCTATGTGACTCTCCTACAGGCCCTTTTAGGGTCTCATGCAGATGCGACCATCCCTGCCTCGAACAGCCCTGGCAGAGACTTCCCCCAGGCCCTAAATCCCAGGGACCAGGTTCTCCTACAAGAATTTCACCCAAAGTCCTTACAGCCCAGGTGGACTGGCCCCCATACTGTTATTCTTACAACTCCCACCATGGCAAAACTTCTGGGGCACCACCCATGGGTACACATCTCTAGCCTAAAGCAAGCTGGACTTCCCAGACCCGGGGCCCACATGGTTGGGGATTTCCGGCACCACTTCTCCTCACCCTCCTCCTTCTACTCCCCCACCCCCCGTAGCTGCCCCTCCAGTGACCCTGGGTTCATGTGGTGCTTCTTCCTGGAAGAAACTTGGACCCATGGGGATATCACACGTTCTAGTCACCTGGTCACCACAGGTTGCCAGCCTGGAGGGTGCCAGCCCTAATGGAAATGGCCATCCTCAGTACTCTCCTCCCCCAACAAAAAGGTCCCTAGCCCACTCCATAGATGCTACCTGAGATTTATCCAAACAGCTCCAGACAGCCATCGAGGCCTCAGCCAAGTCCTTGGCATTCCTACAGTGGCAGATTACCTCAGTGGCCCAGGCTTGCATACGTGAGGTTTCCAGAGTCACTGTCAACCAGCTCCTCCTGCAGCCGTACTCCCACCTGCCCACATCTGAGGAACCCTATGACGATGCCCCCACCAGCAGGAAGTAGCCAGATCTGAGTCGCTGCCCCTATTATACCAAAAAGGTCAGAATTTTAGGTCAGCGGCCCTGGGAATGCAGAAGGCACAATAAAATGGCTGCCAGCCCACCATCTTCCCCCTACCCAGGACTTTCCCGCCAGAAGGACATCTGTCAACGACCTGTCACCTTGAGTAAACCCAAACTTATGCAAGAAACAGAAACCAGCCACTTTGGAACTTTCCAACCCCCAACCTCTAACCTTACCAAATATGGTTATGAGCCCCCGCCCTGCCTTGGCCCAATAAAAACTCACTCAACCCCTTCCCACTCATGACTTCCCTGACTCTCCTCTCCTGAGTCTCAGAACCTCACCCGAGGATGCCTTTAATAAACCTTGTCTTGCGCCTATCTCGCCTGGTGTTGTGTGTATCTCGCCTGTAAAGCCTTACAGAAATGTACAGAATCTCTAGTATAGTTATAGCATTTACCCAAATGTAACCCAACGTTTATCATTTGTTTAGCAGTACTTCCTGAGTAACTTATCATACCAAGGAAAAGCCTAATGAGTTAAAGAGATTTCATTTACAATTTAAATCTTGTCAACATTTGCTAAAATCAAGACAGTTTTAAAGCGCATGCCTAAATATAATTAGGGATGTTAAACACCCGATATAGGCAAAATGTGGAAAATGGTTTTTCTGGATAGGCAAAGAGGAAACAACTGTTTACATTTTGTTCTTAGCAGCAGATCAATTAACCTAAGAGAACTTTGTCATTTTAAACAGAGCGAAAACCAGCTTTCTATACCAGTGTCTGTTTTTTTGCTTTGTTTTGTTTTTCATTTCAATCTTAGTCCGTTGTGACCACACTTAAAATTCTTTTGCTGAATATTTCCCTTCACAAACCTTCTACAGCTTTCCTTTGCGTTTAGGTTTTGTCCCAAGCCATTTCCTTCCAAATAACCATCACATATAAGACCAAATTACCTTCTTTTCCTTCGACAAAATGCATTCCCATTCCTTATATCTTTCTCATATATCTCTTACTTTTCCACATACAGAGTTGTTTCCCTTATTTTCATCAGTCATAGTTACAGTTAGCATAATTTTGTACTCTTAGAAACACCTCAGTCTCTAGTGATTGCTAAGTATTAACCAATTGTGAATGGTTACAACAGAATTCTTTAGATGGCAAAGTTATGAATCAGTTAAGCACAAAACATGTTTACCAGCAGATTTAAATATTATTAGTTTCTTTGCAGTAATAAGTCAAAAGCAATGTATGGCGCTATGTTTCTCTGGCCTCTAGGAGGCATTGGTGCACCATATAGTCTTTCTAATATACACTTCCCCTGCCCTTTGTACTTAAAAAACTACTCCCCCACCACCCACGCACACAAGAAGATAGCCTTTTATTTCCAGGGGTGTAGGCAAGCTGTCCCAGAGAATCCAGCCTTGGGTCCGCTGAAATCAGTGGGGCATGCCTAAACCCTAGGGTAGGTACTCTGTTTGCCCTGCATGGCCTGGCTTCTGTCGTATGCTGGTGGCACAATGGGCCAGTGGGGTTGGGCTCCCCAGTCAGGGAACCAAATGCGGAAAATCTGAAGCGGCTGAGAAAACTAAGGCGGCACACAGGAAATCAGGGAAAACTTGGCTTTATTATCACCAGCAGACACAGCGGGATCACTCCCAAAGTCTGAGCACCCAGCCTTTGTTGGGACAGATATTTATAGGCAAACCAGGGATTTCTCCTGGTTTCTCACAGCTGATTGGCTCAGGGGTCATGTGGCAGTTCTCAAAGCTATGAAGAAGTGACTTGGTGGAGAAGTGCCAAGTCATCCTTGGTGGTTGGCTCCTCATCTCAGTGAGGTGACCATTTGGGACTTTTCTGCCTCAACTGACTTATTTCACTTAGCATAATCCACTACAGTTCCATCTATGTCTTTGAAAACCCAATAGTTTAATTTTGGTTTTGTTTCCTTTGCCTGAGGAGTCATATCTGAAAAAATGTTTTTACAGCTAATGTCAGAGGAATTAGGACCTATGTTATATCCTAGGAATTTTATGGTTTCGGGTCACAAATATAGATTTTAGTTTATTTTGAGTTTATTTTTTGTGTATAGTATAAAAAGTGGTCCAGTTTCACTCCTTTGCGAGTAAGCTGTCCAGTTTTCCCAAGACCACTTGTTAAAGAGACTTTTTCCCATTCTTTACCCCTTTGTCATAGATTAATTGACCACAGAAGTTTGGATATTTTTCTGAGCTCTCTATTATGTTCTCTTGAGCTGTGTGTCTATTTTTCTTTCAATACCATACTGTTTTGATTACTACATTTTTTTGTATATCTTAAAATCTGGAATTATAATACCTTCAGTTTTCTTTCTCTGTGTCAAGATTGTTTTGGCTATTTGGGGTCTTTTCTTGTTCTTTGCAAATTTTAAATCATTTTTTTCTAGTTCTGTGAAAAATGCTGTTGGTATTTTGATAGGAATACATTATATCTATAGATTTTTTTGGATATTACTGACATTTTACAATATTAATTCTACCAATCCATGAGCTTGTGATGTCTTCCCATTTGTTTGTATAATCTTTAGTTTCTTTCATCAATGTTTTATAGTTTTTGAAGTACAGTTCTTTCACTTCTTTGGTTAGATATTTTATTCTTTTAGGTGCAGTGGTAAATGGGATTGTTTTACTACTTTCTTTTTCTGTTGTTTCATTATTAATTGGTAGACATACAATAGATTTGTGTACATTGATTTTGTATCCTGAAACTCTACTGAATTCATTTATCAATTGTAATAGATTATGATGGAGTCTTTAGGATTTTCTAAATATAGGATCATGCCATCTGTGAATAGTGAATTTGGATGTTATTTTTTCCTTTTTATCGTTTGATTGCTGTGACTTAGATGTCCAGTACTGTTGACTAAAAGCCAGCAGAGTGGATATCCTTGTCTTGTTTCTGATCTTAGAAGAAAAGTTCTTGGTTTTTTATCATTAATGTTATGTTTATGATTTACCATATGATGTTAGGGTTTTACATATATGGTCTTTATTATATTGAGGTATATTGAGGTCTATATTATATTGAGGTATGTTCTTTCTAAATGTTTCTAAACATAGCTCTAAATGAGGTATGCTCTTTCTAAACCTACTTTGTTGAGATTTTTTAACATAAATGTATGTCGTACTTTATCAAATATTTTTTCTTCATTTATTGAGATGGTCACAAGCTTTTTACTGTTTTTCTTGTTAATGTAATGTATCATGTTGATTGATTCATGATTATTGAACCCTCTTGCATTCCTAAGATAAATACCTATTGATCATGGTAAATGATTTTTTTTAACATATTGTTGGTTTCAGTTTACTAATACTTTATTGAGGATTTTTACATTTGTCCATTGAGATGTTTGCCTGTGGTTTTCATTTTTGTTGGGTTTTATAATATCTTATAATAGCTCTATCTGGTTTTGCTATCAGGGTAGGCCTGGCTTCATAAAATGAATTTAGAATCTTTCCTTCCTCTTCTGTTTTTTGGAATAGTTTGGGAAGAATAGACAAGATCTCTCCTTTTAAAGTTCATTAGATTTCACCCGTGAAGCCATCTGGTCCTAGAGCTTTCTGGAAGATTTTTCTTTACTGATTTCATGTCATCACTAGCAATCAGTCTGTTAAGGTTTTCTATTTCTTCCTGATTCAGTTTTGGAAGATTATATGTTTCTAGGAATTTAACCATTTTTTCTAGATTTCCAATTTGCTAGTATATCATTTTTCATAATCACTTAGTGTCCTTTTTATTTCTGTGATGTGGGTTGTTATTTCTCCTTTCTCACTTCTGGCTTATTATTTGAGTCCTTCCTTTTTTTTTTTTTTTCTTTTTTTTTTTTTCCTTTTTTTTGAAGAGTCTGGGTAAAGGCTTGTCAATTTTGTTGATCTTTTCAAAGCACTAACTCTTTGTTCCATTGGTCTATTCTTTGTTTTTGTTTTTGTTTGGTCCCTATTTCATTATTTCTCCTCTAATCTGTATTATTTCATTCTTTATACTAGCTCTGAGGTTTTTTTGTTCTTCTTTTTTTAGCTCCTTCAGCTGTAAGATTAAGTTATTTGAGTTTTTTTTATTTGTTTGTTTCTTGAGATAAGCCTGTATCACTATAATCATCCCTCATAGAAGAGTTTTTTTGTCACATCCCAAAGATTTTGGACCAATGTGCTTTCATTTTCATTTATCTTCCTGTAGTTTGTATTTCTTCTTTGATTTTTTTGTTTTGTTTTGTTTAACCTCTTCATTGGTTAATAGTATATGTTTGTGTTCTCTCCAGATTTGTTTTTCATTAGTTTCATTAACTTATACTATTTCATTAATTTATACTGTTGTGGTCACAAAAGATGCATGATATGATTTCAGTCTTTTTGAATTTGTTGAGACTTGTTTTGTGGCATAATATGTGATCTATTCTAGAGAATGTCCATGTGCACTTGAAAAGAATGTGTATTCCTCTGTTTTTGGATGGAATGTTCTGAATATGTCTGTTAGAGCTATCGTGTCTAACTAGTCATTCCATACCACTGTTGCCTTATTGATTTTCTCTCTGGTTGATACAGCCATTGATGTAATTAGGCTCTACTATTTTTGTATTACTATTGATTTCTTCTTTTATGTCTGTTCATATGTTTCTTTATGTATTTGAGTGCTCCCATGTTGGGGGCATAAATACTTAGTTGTTAGATTTTCATGTTGCTGTATTTCCTTATTTATGTTGTGCTCTTTGCTTTCAATATGCATGTGTCTTTAGGTCTGAAGTGTCTCTTATAGGGAGACTATAAGTGGGTCTTGCTTTTTTTATCTATTCAGTTACCATTTAGTCCATTTACATTTAAAGCAATTATTGATAGGTATGTACCACCATTTTGTTACTTGTTTATAGTTGCTTTTATAGTTCTTATCTGTTCCTTTCTTTTCTTGCTCTTTTCCCTTGTAGTTTGATGGATTTTTAGTGGTATAGTTGTATACCTTTCCCTTTATCTTTTGTATATCTATTTACAGGTTTTTGGTTTGTACCATTAGATTGATATGTAACATATGCATATAGCAGTCTATATTATGTTGATGATTGCTTAAATTGAACCCATTCTAATAATACTAAATTTTTGACAACCTCTCACATTTTATACATATTATGCCATACTTTATATCCTTTTATTTTGTGAATCCCTTGACTGTTTTTATAGATATAATTGATTTTACTATTTTACTGCTTTTGTGCTTTAACCTCCACACTGTTTTTTTTTTCTTTTCACCTCCCTAATGGTTTTATAAGTGATTAATTTACTTTTATTTGTTTGCATTTACTTATGAAATTTTTTCCTTTCCTAATTTTCTTACTCTTGGTTATGGACTTTTATTTCTCCTGATTATGGCTTTTCTTTCCACTCGAAGAATTCCCTTTAACATTTCTTGTAAGGCTGGTTTAGTGATGATGAACTCCTACTTTTGTCTGGGAAACTATCTCTCCTTCATTTGTGAATGATATCCTCACTGGATAGAGTGTCCTAGGTTTTTCCTTTGAATAAATCATGCCACTTTCTTTTTGCCTGCAAAGTTACTGCTGAAAAATCTGCTGATAGCTGTATGGGGTTTCCTTTGTATATAACTGCTTTCTTTTCTCTTGCTGGTTTAATTTTTTTCTCTTTTCCACTACTTTTTGCTATCTTAATTATTACTGGTCTTGATGTGGATGTCCTTTGGATGATTTTGCTGGTGGTGGTGGTGGGGGGGTGTCTCTCTGCTTCCTGAATCTGGATGTCTGTTTTCTTCCTTAGATTAGAGAAGTTTCTCAGCTATTATTTCTTCAGTAAATTTTCTGCTTCCTTTTCTCTCTCTCTTTCTCTGGGATGCCTAAAATGCAAACATTATGCTTGATGAACTCCCTGAGTTTCCTTAACTTATTTTCATGTATTTTTTTTTTAATTCTTATTTTACTGTTCATCTTAGTTGGTTTTTATTTCTTTGTCTTCCAACTCACTGCTCCATTCTCCTGCTACTTCTAATCTAGTTTTGATTCCTCTACTTTATTTTTATTTTAGTTTTTGAGTTCTTCATCTCTAATTGGTTCTTTTTAATATTTTCTATCTTTATTGAAGGTCTCAGGGAGATCCTCCCTTCTTAAGTCCAGTAAGTATCTTTATGACCATTTATTTGAATTCTCAATGTCTGTCTCATTTAGCCCTTTTACTGTATTTTTATCCTATTTTTTCATTTGGAACACATTTCTCTTTCTCATTTTGTCTGTCTGTGTTTGTTTCTATGTATTTGGAAAGTCGTCTATTTCCTGATCTTGAAAGTAGTGGCTTTATGAAAAAGAGGTCCTGTGGTGCCCTGAGGTGCAATGTCCCCTGTTCACCAGAACCTGGTACAGAAAAGATGTCTTCTGTGTGGACTGTTTGTGCCCTACTGTAGTGGCTGAGCTGCTTTTACCTTTAGTCATGCTGGCTGCAATGGCCCACTTTGCCTGTTGTGAGCAGAGTTCGGTCCCTATAATCTAAAGAGGTCAGTCTGGGGCTGCCTTGAGATTATAGCTAAAGACCGGGTCTGCCCCCAGAACTTTTGCTGGGGATACAGTCTGATGGAATGGCACGGTTCTCTCCTTGTACTGCCTCCTGTGAGGTTTTTGTTAGTGGGTGGAGCCAGCAGGCAGATTAATGTCTGCCTCCAGCCTACTGCTGGGCCTGCAATGAAACTGGTATGTGTGCTTATTGGTTATCTTCACCTCTGCCCAGGAAAGGAGTCACTTTGGAATGGCACTGGTTACTGTCAGGGCTGCTTGCAGAATGAAATGTGTCAGGAGCCACTTTGGAGGGATCCTGCAGAGTGGGGTGGATTACATGGGGCAGGTCTGAACGAGAATGTGGAGTGAGGTGTGTGGTATTAGCAAACTAGGTGGAGAATGTTGGAGCCAGTTCCTGTAAGTGTCTGGATATCAAGGCTGGTAGATAGGGGCAAGGAAACAGTGCCTACAGCTCTTTCATTCTTGGAAAATCTGTCTCCTGCCTCTCCAACACATTTTTTAAGATTAGTAAATAAATCTTATAAAACTAGCTGACTTCAGGAACTTTTTAAACTGCTGCTTCTGTGCTGTACATCAGTGAAGTTGTTAGTTCTTTAACTGTCTCTTTAAGAGCAGGGACTCAGTTTCCTATCACCCTCCAGCTATTCCAGAGAGGAGCTTGCTGATTTTTAAAGTGTGTGGATTTAAATCTCACTAATGGTATAAATTCATGAAGTTAACTCCTACCTGTTTTCAAAGCTAAATGTCATGGGGACACATCTTCTCATTGTAGGTTCCGCATGTCTGGGATGCTGGTGTGGATTCGGTTCCCATTCATTCTCCATGCTTGTTGTGACCCTTTATTTTGTGGTTAGTCTCACCAGGAGTTTGGTTACCAACTGCATCTCTGCCCCTCCTATCACTTTTGATGTGGCCTCCTCTCTACAATTTACCATGAAAGTCTTTAGTACCTATCTTCAGTCCATTTTCTGGATTAATTGGATGGAGTGGCTTTTACCTTGTTGTATCTCCAGATGTGGTGAGCTTATGCTACTCCTACTCCGCCATCCTTAGAGGCTCCAATCTCTTCAAATTCTTGATATCAGGAATAACTACACTCATGAGTAGCTGACGAAAATTAAACATTTTTTACAACCATTCAAATTTAACAATACTTAAAATTACATTACTAAAATCCATGTTTCAGGAACATCCCTCTATTGGATAGATGGGATGCTGCCTGATTCATGAATAATTTAATAAAGCCAATTAGATCTTCAGATTTTAAAATGTCTCTTCCCTTTTTTTTTCATTAATATAATGTTGAAATAATAAATTAATTTGATTCCAGTTGAATTTTTTTCACCAATTATTTCAAAAAAAAATTAAGAAGCTCTAGTTTGCAGATTGATAGAGCAATCCTACTGTAACCAGCTTGGATGCTACCAAAAGGGTATATCGACCACAAAGAAAGAAATGTATACCATACATGAGAAGTTGGATATTCAAGAGTCTGCAGACTAGATCTGTGTCTAGTGAGGTATACTGTTCAGTTCCTCCACTCCTTTACACCAGTGCCCACTTCTTTTCCTGACCTACTATTGGGCTGCATGCTTTGTTTTCCAGACCCTGAGACATTAACTCTAATTATCTGACCAGGTGTTTTATCCACTGTGTGCTATGCTGCTCTCTGCTGATGCTGTTGAAGTCAGTATCTTCAGAATAGAAATGATCCTTGACCATGTTCAACACATTTTGTCAGGACAATGGGTTAAACATCACTCTTGCTTTCTACCTGCAGTGACCACAAGGTTTGCCATCTAACTTTTCTTTAAAAATGACATTCTACAAAGAGCCCTCAGATGAGGTTGCTTATGGCCAGCGATGACAGGCCTAAGCTCTCTCACCACCCTAGGCACTGGCCCACTACTCCAGGGATAGTATCAGTTTCCTAGTGCACATGTGGGATATAATTGCTGGGAAGCTCGATATGGAAAGCTCTTATACCATAGAAGAATGCTGTGGTAGTCCATGTTAGGACTGTAGAAGGTTCTGGCTCACATGAAAAAGGATATATTAACTATAAAAGAAACCCTAAAAATTGGTGGAAACTTAAATATTACTTATTCATTCAGTGTTATATAAAACTCAGAAAGTTAGAAATTAAATCAATCTGGATTTAAATCTTAGATCCACAACTTTTTTAGCATGTAATGCAATGACCCAAAATTTATTCCTCAGAATTCTCATATTCTATAAAGGAAAACAATAGCTGTTTCAGAATAAAGCAGGTGTCTAGAAATGAGTTAATGAAGGCAATCACCTAAACTGACAAAAATATATAGTGCAACATAATTTACACTAGCAAATATTTTTAAACAGCCCATTTTCATAATAACACAATAATGAACTGGGTCTTAAAGTGTATTTCCCAGTCCAGGAGTATCAGAACACTTGGGAATGAAGATTTTAAAAAGCCACTCTAGAACTTACTGAACCAAAAACTGAGCAGTGGGCCTAGCAGTCTGTGTTTTAACAAACACTTCAGAAGGGTCTGATACATGCTAAAGTTTGAGAACCCCTGGTTTAGTGAAGCATGAGGCACAAATACATTTTTTGCATTGTTAAAATGAATATTGTATAAACTAGGCAGAAGCCAGTTATGATATCCTACTAAATATAAATGCAAGTAAAGCACTTAATATCAGAATTTATGTGAATGTGATCAAGGAAATTAGTGTACAATTACAAAAATAAGCATGGTTTAAATTGGAGGTCTGGTAGAAGAATTAATCTCTGTATAGTTGTTGGAAAAGATTTTCAGAGTTCTCAATTTTTCTCCATTTATAGAACATAGTAAATATTCTCACAATTTAAGAAGTGAACCTAGGGGCACCTGGGTGGCTCAGTGGGTTAAGCTGCTGCCTTCGGCTCAGGTCATGATCTCAGGGTCCTGGGATCGAGTCCCATGTCGGGCTCTCTGCTCAGCAGGGAGCCTGCTTCCCTCTCTCTCTCTCTCTGCCTGCCTCTCTGCCTACTTGTGATCTCTCTCTGTCAAATAAATAAATAAAATCTTTTAAAAAAAGATTTATTAATAAATGAACCTAACTGCTCATATATAGATACAGAAAGCTGATAGCTTAATTTATATTTTTATATAGAGATAATCTTTTTTTATGATTTGAGTGAACAAATTCCTGTTCCTTTAACAGAATTTTTTAAATTAAATATTTGAGCTATTATAATTTACATGCCTGCTAGTCAATTACATAACCCAGAAAATATTTCATTTGTTTTATTTTTATTAACTGTAATAAATACATAGAAAGACTTGTAACCAAGACAGCAGGAAGGGAGAAGATGCACTTAAATATTAAATAAGAATAGTATGATACTTGTCTTGTCCTCAAAAAGGTGATTTTTGATGCTTTTTTTAACAGTAATATTTTAGTCACTGAAATTTAAATTTTTCCAACATTTTCTTTCTTTTTTTTTTTAATTTTTTATTTTTTATAAACATATATTTTTATCCCCAGGGGTACAGGTCTGTGAATCACCAGGTTTACACACTTCACAGCACTAACCAAAGCACATACCCTCCCCAATGTCCATAACCCCACCCCCTTCTCCCAAACCCCCTCCCCCCAGCAACCCTCAGTTTGTTTTGTGAGATTAAGAGTCACTTATGGTTTGTCTCCTTCCCAATCCCATCTTGTTTCATTTATTCTTCTTCTACCCACTTAAGCCCCCATGTTGCATCACCACTTGTCATATCAGGGAGATCATATGATAGTTGTCTTTGCTTGACTTATTTCACTAAGCATGATACGCTCTAGTTCCATCCATGTTGTCGCAAATGGCAAGATTTCATTTCTTTTGATGGCTGCATAGTATTCCATTGTGTATATATACCACATCTTCTTTATCCATTCATCTGTTGATGGACATCTAGGTTCTTTCCATAGTTTGGCTATTGTGGACATTGCTGCTATAAACATTCGGGTGCACGTGCCCCTTTGGATCACTACGTTTGTATCTTTAGGGTAAATACCCAATAGTGCAATTGCTGGGTCATAGGGCAGTTCTATTTTCAACATTTTGAGGAACCTCCATGCTGTTTTCCAGAGTGGCTGCACCAGCTTGCATTCCCACCAACAGTGTAGGAGGGTTCCCCAACTTTAATGTTAATTAAATTCTAAGATATAAATTTAATTATAATATAGATTTCTGTAACTAAGACAAGTGGAAAACACTAAAATCATAGTTTTTGCTCATCTTGTATTACCTTATCTCTGTCTATTCATAAACTAAGTTTTTTATTCATAAATCAAAGTTGTGAAAATTATAAAAGGCAAATTGGAACATATAAGGTAAATTTTGCTAAAATCTCTTTATTTTCAACACAATATAAACACTATTTAAATAACTTCTCTATATCAACTCCCAACAAAATCTTAGGAATAAAATAGGTAATAAAACAATACAAATTAATAATATGTCATAATTCTACTCCCTTTAGCTTGCTTATAATTTAATAGGGAACAGGAAAACTTTATGTGTCAAGTTAGAAAAATATAATGGTTTTTGGAAAAGAGATAAAAACATAGTATTAGAGGGTTAAAATCAAGAAAGATAGTTTCCACTGTTTTAGTCAGAGAATTCTTCTCAGAAACTTGATCTCTAAGACAAAAAGAAATCAAATAACTGAGAGAAGTTCATACAATTCTGCTTCTGATTTTTACTTGAATTTATTTATAAACATTTTAGCAATCAAAGAAATTAGTGGTTAGATGCAGTGAAAGAGAAGAGAAATGGAATCATTACTAGGCTTAAAAATTTGGTATTGTTCCTTTTTCAACACTAATCTCATGAGTATCTGTCAATGACTAAAAAGTATACTTAAGACTTTAAGAAATGGATTCTTTTACAATAGGATGATTTCTATTCTGAATTGAAAACTTGGATCATTACCTTAAGATTATAGTTTGTGCCTAGTATAAATAGAACATGATGAGCCTCTGCCATCTTTTGGATTCAGGAGGAACATTGCACGTTTGGTAACTGTGGTAAGCGGCATAAAAACTTTCTATTATAACAGCTCAGTTTTATAAAGAACTTTTTAAAAATCACTAACAGATAAAGCTATTCACTTGTGAATAGGACATTATCATCTACTGAATAACTCAATGCAAGATCATTTATCATTGTCAGGCTCTGACATTTTTTGCACAATGAAAATGGTATGTGATTACAGAATAATTTGGAATAACATAAAAATACAACCTTACAAATCGCTTAAGAATACCATTATATTTATGTTAATAATGCAAAGCACTATTTAGATTTCTAATTGACTTTTGGCATGTTTTATACTATTTTTCCAATTTTTAACAAGGTGAAAGCAATTGCAAAATTTGAATTATGAGAGAA
This sequence comes from Mustela erminea, assembly GCF_009829155.1. Classification (NCBI taxonomy): domain Eukaryota; kingdom Metazoa; phylum Chordata; class Mammalia; order Carnivora; family Mustelidae; genus Mustela; species Mustela erminea. The sequence continues at coordinate 42,610,761 of NC_045628.1, read as the reverse complement.
TCTTTGTTTCTTACAGAAACTGAGCTTATATCTACACATTAATGTAATTTCAAATAAGGTTTTCCTAAATTCTGTGAGAGCAATTATTCTTTTCACCGAAGTATCAGTTCTGTTCACAGTAGAAAACAGTTCTGTTCTCTGGAACTAGATCAGACTTTTATCCTTCATCACAGCAGATAAGCTACCTTTTGAGTTGGCTTTTTTTTTTTTTAATCATTGCACTCAATTCTAGCCTTTTAGTCTTCTGAATTATACATGAACTTTTACCAGTTAACTTGGTAAATGACCGTGATGGCCTTAGCATTCCCCTCAGCTTAACTAAAAGTTTCTTCCTGACTATTGGTCTATGACCTTCCTTTTCTTAGAGCATTTACTTTAGAAATCTTGCAGTTATAAATTCCTTCTCTACCCCTTTGAGAGTTAAATCTTCTTCCAGCCTCTTTCTAGTTTAAAACCCTGGAATGCCTTTTTCAAGGACCCAGGACCTAGGAAACATCTGTTTGAAATGTAAATACAATCAAGAAAGATAGGACCCCTGTCTCCCCGTCTCTATGGGAGAATAGGATCCTAACTCTGATAAGTATCAACTAGCAAACACAAGTGGTCTAATCACACTGACCAACATCTCCTAACATCTAACTTTTCCACTAACTCACCCCAGTGCTTAAAAACTCTCTGGCCTTTTGTTTCAATAGAGTTGAGATCAGTCTCTCTCCCTGTTGCAATAGACTTGCGTAAAGTCTTCCTTTCTCCTTTAATTTTTCTGGTGCGAATATAACTTCATGCCATGTAGCATGAAGTTATATTACTTCCATAGGGCCTTAGAACTTCTGTTTTACATTGCTTTGTTTAATGAATTAAGAAATACACTTCAGGATTATGAATTTAAAATGAAAAGATTGTTACTGAAAATGAAAAACAAGCAAAATCAAGTTTATATTTTAGGAAAGAACAAACACTATAATTTGAATTTTCACATGTTCTTACCAACCTTCCCCACCTCATACTGAAACCCTACTCTGTTAATGATCCTGCAGTTTTTCTAGCTATCTTGGCTTGAAACACTGAGCATATTATATTTAGCATTTTATCTCAATCTTCTTTTTTTAAAGATTTAATTTATTTATTTGACAGAGGGAGAGAGACAGCAAGAGAGGGAACACAAGGAGGGGGAGTGGGAGAGGGACAGGGAGCCCAATGCGAGACTCGATCCCAGGACCCTCAATCATGACCTGAGCCAAAGGCAGATGCTTAACAACTGAGCCACCCAGGCACCCCTATCTCAATCTGTTTTAAGTAAAGATCTGGGAAAAGATCTTTCCTTCTCAGCCATTTAGAGATAGAGAGTATTTAATTATTCTTATATTCCCAGTAACCTCTATTATTGTGCCTTGGATAATGGACACTTAGTGCTTTTATAAAGCACTACATCTTTTTTTAAAGATGTATTTATTTATTTTGAGAGAGAGAAAGTGTGCATGTGTGGAGAGGTGGAGGGAAGTGAGAGAGATAATCTCAGGCAGACTCCTCTCTTGGGCAAGAAGCCTGACACAGTAGTTGATCTCACCACCTTGAGATCATAACCGGAGCCGAAATCAAGATTAGATGCACAACTAACTGACTGAATTAACCAAGTGTCCTGTTTAATACTTCTAGATGGAAGCATAGAATTCATTCAATTGAGTTTCAAAGTCAGTTTCTTTTAGAAATAGAATGTATTAATTGATAATTTGTTACTTTTAAAATTGTGTAATATGTATTACATAAAATTCTATAAAATGTGTCTATTGATTCTTATACATGACAATATAATCTAAGATATAAATAAATATAACCCATGTACCTTCTAACACACAAGCATAGATTTCTTTATATAAAAAATAAACAAAATTTCAAGTTTTAATAAGTAAGTTATCTAATAAGAAGTGTTCTAATATATTAGGCTTTTTAGATAGTCACTGGATTTGAGGGGGACAAGAGGGATCAAAATCAAAACCAGTATTTTAGATAATCTGCTTAAAATATAGAAGATGAAATTTAAGCAAGCAAGTATAAAATCCAGAAATGAATTCCAAGAATCATCTAGATGACAAGAAGGATCTAAACTTGGAAAGCAGCAGTAAGAATGACATAAAAGGACATATAAGAAGTAAATAATGACAGTGATCATTCATATTTGTTAAGACTGTGGAAAAGGAAAGTGTTAAATACAACTCAAAGATTTCCAGTTTGTGTGACCAGGGGTAAGGACAGAAAGAGACAGAAAGAGAGTGGACATAAACAGAGTGATGAGGAAAGGGACTGGGTAGAAATGAAGGTGAGGGGTGCCAGGGTGGTTCAGTGGGTTAAAGCCTCTGCTTTTGGCTTGGATCATGATCCCAAGGTCTTGGGATCGAGCCCCACATCAGGCTCTCCGCTCAGCAGGGAGCCTGCTTCCACCTCTCTCTCTCTCTCTGCCTGCCTCTCTGCCTAGTTGTGATCTCTGCCTGTCAAATGAATAAATAAAATCTTAAAAAAAAATGAAATGAAGATGAACAAATGTTTTGGACAAGTAGTGGTTCATCAAGACAGGAGTATGTTGGATAGAATTAGACAAGAAACCCCAGACTCTATAACTAGCCATGGAGGAGAGAGATCTTCAGAGCTTGAGCAATGACACGTAAAATGACCTAACAGGAAAAAAAGCAATAGGGAAAGAAGAAAATCAGTCAGGTTTACTGTTTTTAATCTGCCATCAGTCTCTTTCCCCCAACACAGTTTTTTTTCCCTGTTTTCACATTGTACATCCTTAATTATTTATTTTATTTTTTTATTCAGTAATTTTTTTAAACATTTTTTATTAACATGTAATGTATTATTTGCTTCAGGGGTACAGGTCTGTGAATCATCAGTCTTACACAATTCATAGCACTCTCCACAGCACACCTCCTCTCCAATGTCCATAACACAACCACCCAATCCCAACCCCCGAAACTCCCCCACAACCCTCAGTTTGTTTCATGAGATTAAGAGTCTCTTATGATTTGTCTCCCTCTCTGGTCCCATCTTGTTTCATTTTTTTCCCTCCCCACCCCCTACGACTTCCTGCCCTGCCTCTCAAATTCCTCACATCAGAGACATCATATGATAACTCTTTCTCTGATGGAACTAGAGAGTATTGTGCTAAGTGAAATAAGTCATAATATAGTTTTTAAAAGCCTTGTAGTGCACAAGTGTGCCCTCTCTCCTGTTCCCTGATTTGCTTTGTTTCTAAAACCTCCCACCACAGATAGCTTTTTTTCTCCTGCATATATATTCTCCCAGAGTTTCTTTAGGTAAGCAAAAACATATTAATCTACGTTCTTGCCCCCTTGCATCATTTTTATGCAAAATTATTCTATATAGACTGTGTTCTGCTCCTTGCTTTTTCATCCAACTATAGGTCTTGGAGCATGTGTCAGAGTAGTGTTTAGTGTCCTTGGTCATTCCTGATTGTAGGTACATATCAGTGCCTTGCATCACTACATCATCATTTATTCAAACATTCCCTTTTTGAAGGATACTAAGGAAGTTTCCTGTCTTTCCACTTTCAAACTTCTTCTAATCAGTTTTTCTTCCTATTTATTACCTCTTCTGTCATTTTCTTTCAGAAAGAAAATCTAAAGGAAAAATTCTTCAGTAGAAAATCATATAGAAGAAATAAACCACCATGAAAAATTAGAACCATGAAATATTAGCCAGTAGCAAAAGATTCATGCCTAAAAAACACCAGTATAATGTAAAATAAAAAATGTCACTATTCTTAATTTTTTAAATCACCTTTTCTTATAAAAGTCTTACAAATGTTGCTTAGTTTCATTAATATTTTATCCTGGTGTTTAGTCAGGTTTAGGATTTAAAAGCTACTCATCTAATTATTTCATTCATACTGATTATTCTGCTTATAGATTATTTAAATAAAAGTCTTAGGAGTTCCTAATATATACTTTTTTTTTTTTTTAGGTCAAAGAAATAGGGTGATATTAAAGCCTGTATTACTAGGTGCTAAAAGATGTAAAACTCCCAAACACTGAAAACTCTCTGGCTCTGTCTACCACATTTCCACCATTTAAATACAGAAGGGAGGAATACAACCACAAAATAATTTTATGTGGTTCTTAAATTAGTCAAAGTTTACGATTTATTAGTTTTATGACAATACTTTAGTTATCTGCCTAGACTTCTAGTCTCCTTTTGGGAATCTCAGATGAAAAGAACACAAAGTGGAGGTGGTCAACTTTCTGATCAACTTCTGTGGTGTAACCTTGCCCCTGAGAACTGGCTGGCCAGCCTGGAAATACACTTCCCTGTTCCCCTTCACCTAGGGATGCAGATGATTAGCTCTCCCCTGCCAAATGGGATATTTTGTATTGTGCTACTTATTTGTAATGACATTTATGGAACAGGTTTGTTGATGAGCCTTTTCTCCTTCATCAGCTGGATATAGACAAAGACCAACTACTAGGAGGTGGTGGCATTTCAGATTGGAAAAGTATACTGTCCGTGATTCAGAATATAGAGAAAGCTGCCTACTTCCTTGGGATACCCCACTTGGAACAATTATATGAGCAAAACATAAGTTTATATATGATAACCCACTGTAATTTAGTAATACATATTTTTTAGCACCTAGTGTAACAATATTTAATACAATACAGACCAGCACATGAATGCATGCAAAATTTACAGTGGGCCTTCTGAATTTTTCCTTCCTTTCCTTCCCTCTTTTCTCCTTTTTTTTTTTTTTAAGATTTTATTTATTTATTTGACAGACAGAGATCACAAGTAGGCAGAGAGGCAGGGAGAGAGAGAGAGAGGAAGGGAAACAGGCTCCCCGCTGAGCAGAGAGCCCAATGCCGGGCTCCATCCCAGGACCCTGGGATCATGACCTGAGTCAAAGGCAAAGGCTTTAACCCACTGAGCCACCCAGGCGCCCCTCTCCTTTTCTTTTTTCCTTATGTTTTTTTCTTTTCCTTTCTGCCTATTTAGTTAAATCAGTTTATGTGATTATTGATGGAAGTGAACTTGAGATATGTTCAAAACAATCAGGCTTCTATAACTCATGCATGAAGAGGACTCTGATAACACAAACAAGTTAGGCTGCTGTGGGCATCTGCACAACTGCAGAAATTCCTTAACAAGAACATCAAAAGAGAAATAAGGACATTCAATGGAGGTAAAGCCCCTGCCTCTTCCTTTTACTTCAGCTTTAATAAGCAACTTCTCAGGACTAGTTACATACATGTTCCCCAACGTGTTCTGGCCTTGACTGATAAAAAATGGATGGTGCCAGTAAATCTATGAAGAAAATCTCAACACTTGTTTGTATATCATCCAGGGATACAGAACTTTTTATTATCATGAAAATCATATTTCACAAAAAAAAATTAAGGATGCATTGTATAATAGTAATTCGAGTTTTAAAAGGCAAAGTGAATTGGCAAAACATGAGGACTAAGATTAAAAAAACAAAAAGTTTTTGTATTTTTGATGTATATTCCAAATGACCACACATGTTCTCCCCTATGTTATTTGTTCGATTTCATTCCCACCCTCAGCTGAAACAGTTAAGAGGAAAGTCCTACTCTCAGCCATTATTTAATATTTTCTCTGATGACTCACATTAGGTTTTGTTTAACTTCTGGAAGCTTGGATTCCCTGAGTGATTATTTCAAGCTTCTTACTATAATATATGAATCGAGTTCACATGAACAATAATTATTTTTTATAGAAGATAACTTCAAACAAATCTATATATTCCTATCAGTTACATATCTCAAAAAAAAAAGATTATCTGGAGATGGATCACCACTCTGGGGGTATAAGAGGGAGGATGCAGTTTAAATAAAAAATCTCCCATCGTATAATTTCCGTATGCCTTGAAACAGGCATGCCCTACTGTTGTGAGTGCTACTTTGTGAATAAACAGAGACCCAGAGAGATTTGGTAATCAAATTGCCCATAAATGCAGTATTCAAAGTATATGCGGTTTTGTAATTGAGCTTCAGATCTATTAAAAAGCAGATTGTTCATTTATATTTATAATCGGTTCGTAAAAGATAGAACAAAGTGAATTTGTTCCTTATGTGCTAACTTACTCTACACAGGAGCAAGAAAAAGTGAAAATTATTTCCATTCTAGCTCTTCACAGTCAATAGCCATGCATACCATCCTCACATATCTGACTTTTGACCTTCCAGAGAGACATTTTGTTAATGGAAGAATGTCGTTTCCAATAGACGTAGAGAGCCTTGTCCATGTGTCTCACTTCAGGTTATGTGCCCAATTTAAATTTTGGGAAACAGGAGTTCCTTCCTGTAGAATAAGGTAGTACACCAACAACATATTCCCTTCTGTTCTCTTATTCTCTGATTATAAATTTAAATGAAGACTGCTTACATTTAAATAGATTTTTAAGTCCTATTATAAATTTGACATACATTTGAAATCTCTCATTCACGGCTTAATTCAAACACCAAACACTCAGGGCTTCAGTTTCTTTTTATAATGTTACACCCATGACTGTGGAACATGTCATTAGTAAGAGATGATAGAATTATATAGTGACAGAATTATGCAATGAGAGATTCAGTCTTTAATAGTGCATGCCCCTCCCTACCCCTCAAAGTGGGTGGTCTCTTTCCACATAATCATTTTCTTTAACAAAATGTTACTAATGATGCAAATTTTCACATGCAAATTATGTTAAAGCAGAAACATTTTTGGAATTCTGGATTAATGTCACAATTTATCAAATAAAGTTTGTTAATGATAAAAATCTGGATTAGTATTAAATACAGTTTATCAAATGAATTTTGTTAATGGTAAGTTCCTAAGTAGGTCGAGCACTACTGCAGTTGTACTTGTGAATTTCCTTCTCTTGACTGGCTGACCACCACTCCTTGCATGTTCTCTCCTTAGATGCTAAGGAAATATTCACGAATCTCCAGGCTGACTGATGTTCCATTATTATATTTTCTTTGAAGAACTTTATTATTTTCTCATATCACATATCTTAATTATCTGATGTTTTTGTTTGTTTGTTTGTTTTTCTTTCTTTGATTCAGTCTTTTAAATTAACTGAAAATTCTTATAACATTGAACCAAATGATTAGGTCTGTTTGGATCCCATTGTTACTCTCTTGTAGAGCTCAGTGCCTCTCTGGGAGCTCAACATTTTACATAACATTGAGACACAATTTTATCCTTGGTTACATTCAAATATAAGATTATATAGACAGAATAGAAGGAGCTGCCATGAAAGAATTCAAGATTTGATGCACTTCTGAGGATACTATAAAGACAAATTTATAACTTGTGCTTTTCACCAGGTATTTCACAGCTGGCTTGCTTCAGTTCTTTTCCTTTCTTAGGTCTTTATTTCTGTGTGGATTTTTTTTTTTTTTAATACCCCTTAAGTGAGAATTTCAAATGGAAAGAAACCAACTTTCAAGGAGTGGAAAGTAGAGAGGGAGGACATTGCCACCAACTTAACTTTGGTGATGGTCGGAAATAAGCTCAGAAGATCAGAGTGGAAGCTGATTGGCCAGCCTGTTAGCCAAAGGCCCTTGCCCTAACTATTGCTTTTTGGAGGGTCTTTCTCTTTCATTCCAGTAATATTCCACATTGTCCTCCACCAAGCATAAGATCTGAGAAAAATCATCCCAGTTCATATGTTTCGTAACACGTATTTCACTATAGGACATGATCTGTAATGTGTTCCGGAATGCTGACTTTACATTATTTTGCTACTGATACAAAAGACCCATCACACCCTCTTTACAAATGTGCTCTGAGAGGAAATGTTTGAGCACCATATATGGCTGTTCTATTGATGCATTCCAGGTTCGCTGTTGTGTCATTATTGCCTTAATTAGAGTTTTACGTAAGAAAAAAAAAAAATGCCCTAAATTAAAGTATTTTTATAGTATAACGCATAACATATAAGGTAAGTTAAATGTGTATCTGATCACTGTAAAATAAGAACCAGATCATGTAAAATTATATAGGTTGCTTGTTTTAGGCTGAAGGGTTACAGACAAAATATGTCCCCAAATATTTTATAACACCATTGGTGTTATACTCAGCAGTCTTTATATCTTATCATCTATGGCATCTCATAACAATGCAGATAATTGATCAGACATTAAATGCTCAATTACTTTTCAGAAAGATGTGTGTGATAAGCATAAGTTTCATCTCATTCCCTTCAGAGAGAAGTGGCATTTAAAAGCCAAATCCTTATATATAATGTAACTGGAGACAATATAAAATAATTTGGCCTTCATTATCTGTTGGAAGGAAAACTTTTTATTTTATAAAATCTCCTCTTGTATCACAGTCTCCGAATGATTCTAATCAAACCCTAATTGACATGGAAGGACACCTTCCAATTAATGAAGACAGTAAAAAACAATCTGAATCAGGGTAAATGAAAGCCTTAAAAAATTATGAGATTATTGCTGAGTGAATGTGCCATCAATCTGTCAAGGTTTTACACAATAAGCATACTAAAAGAGTCTGCTGAGATCAAAAGTAGAGATGAACAAAGAAACACCTCATGTAGGGTAAGGGATTCTGAGATTTAAACACCTTTTTGATTTACACCTCTTGACTAGTCATAAATAGATACTTTGCCTGTCTACCCATGTGAGGTGGGTCTTATTTGAACACATTGGTTTGAACTTCAGCTAAACATTTTTTTTTTTGCAATTATAATGCAGCAGTTGCTTGAATATCCATGCAAATAGAAAAGAGTTTCAGTAGATAAGAGAAAACTAGAGTTCATTCAAACCACAAATCAAATTTTGTTTCAAATAGAGTAGTAAAAGATTATTTACCACTCCAGGGAAAATACCTAAGTATACTCTATTTGTCTTGCACCAGAAAATGGATTTCTGCTATAGTCCTCTTCATTTGGCTATCAACTATATATATTGCCTCAATACCAAAAACTTGAAAGTAGTTTTACAGGCAAGGCACGTACATGGTTTATTTCATTTAAAAAGAAAAAAAAATTAAGTAATTTTCTACTGTGTGTAAAATGTGTCTTGTGTCATTTTGACAATATGATAAAACAACTCAATGAATAATAATATAATTTGTCTAAAACACTAAGGCTCCTCTGTTTTAGATACAAATAATTAATTGTATTCCATTTAGATTATAAACAATGTGATTTAAGATTTGGGCCTTTAGATTCACATTATTAATGTCTTGTTTGTAATATATAATCCTTTCCATCAGATTGGTGATTAAAAATTTATGTGGGTAGGTAGATGGATAGAAAGATAAGCATCCAATAGGGTTTCTGGTCCCATTTCTAACATGGGAATATATCATAACAGGCCTGAACTTGTGGGTGTTTGGACCTCAAAGTTTCATATAGATAAACAGTGCTTTTTTCGAGTAAATGAAGCCTGCATGGAAGAGATCAGTCAACAAGCACCTGGAGACAGGAGTCAACATGATACCTCTTTCATATAGAATAGTTCTGAGTACTTTTAAGAAAGGGGCTGTAGGAACAAAATCTAAAGATGATGTTTAACCAGGAAAGGAAGGAAGGAAGGAAGGAAGGAAGGAAGGAAGGAAGGAAGGAAGGAATTTGTGTGTTTGTGTCATTAGAATATGCAGTAGGGAAATTGAGAAGTATGAAAAGCATAGGGACATTTCTAAAATTTTTGCATAGAATGGAAAGAACAGGCTATGCCATTTAGGTTCCTCCAAGCTTCAGTCTTCCTTAACAAGGACAGCAGCAGGAGTGGAAGCGGCAAGGCCAGGCTTCGGTGTTTTTGTCAGTAGCAGACATCATACAGGGGACCCAAAGGGAAGACAGATAAGAAAAATAAAAACAGTATTTGTAATTACGCATGAAACTCCTCAAAGAACCATAAAAATGATTGGGGAGAGAAGCCCTTTGAATGGGAATTCAGTTTCTATGTTAAATAGGTAGAAGTCAAGATACAGTTAAATTGGATCTACTATTGATAATTTGATTTCATATCTAAACGTAGCTTTGTGAGGCCTATGCAAACACACAGATATATATGTAGAACACCAAATGAATGGAATTATACATCTAAGTGTATTATACACACACATAAATACACACACTCACACTCCATTACTATGTGTGTATGAAATATGCATTGGATGTGTTAATCCATTCATTTCATGACAGTTATAACAATGATGGCAATAAAGAATACTAAGAACTATGAACGAACACAAATTTATCTGCTAATTCAAGGGTACATTTCTTTAGAGAGGATATATTAGTTTTCTAGGGCTGCTGTATTAAAGTACCACAGACTGGATTGCTTGGATAACAAAAAATTATTTTCTCATGGTTCCGGAAACTAGAAATCTGACATCCAGTTTTGTCAGGGTGAGTTACTAAGGAAAAGATCTATTTCTTATCTTTTGCTTATATTTTCTTTGGCCATCTTTGCTTTGTGCCTTTGCTTGTCCATTGTTTGGCCATCTCTTCTTTGTGTCTTCAGGTAGTATTTTTTTTTTCTGTATGTGTCAAAATTCAAATTTCCTCTTCTTATAAGGACAGACAAGGACCAGCGTAGGGAATAAGGGAGCCTCCCTAATCACCTCGTTCTTTAATTGGCTACTTCTGTAAAGATCCTATCTCCAAAATACAGGTAATGAGGTACTGAGGGTTAGGACTTCAATATATGAATTTTGCCGGGCGGTAGGGGGGCACAATTCAGCCCATAGCAGTAAATTACTATTTCTATCCTCTAAATGAGAACAATGAACCCATTTTATTAAAAAAAAAAAAACAAATTCTGATGTCTTTTTTGCCAACGTTGATCCTTTATTTCAGAATGTATTGATTTTATTTGTTTGGTAGGGTTGGGATGGGAGAAAGGAAAATCACTTGTCAGAATGATCTTTATACCACTTCTTCTTAAATAAGGGATTTGTTTTTTTCCTGTTTGTTGAATCTATAAATCTATATCTTCATTCAGTCTTTTATGGTGTGCTAAATAAATGTGACCTGTGAATGTTCTCTTAACATTATTCATATTTTCACATATTTTTCTTTTCATGTTCAGAGAAGAAACACCTTGCATAAACAGAATCTTAGAAAAATGCCTTGTAGGGGCACCTGGGTGACTTGATCGGTTAGGCATCTGACTCTTGATTTCAGCTTGGGTCTTGATCTCAGGGTCTTGATCTTGAAATCTTGAGTTCAGCCCCCATGTGGGGCTCTGTGCTGATTGTGGAGGTTATTAAAAAAAAAAAAAAAAGAAGAAGAAGAAGAAGTAGAAAAAGAGGAAGAAGAAAAGAAAAAGAAAAATGCCTTTCAAGACAGCAGACTGGTTGTTTTTGCTTGTCTTGCTCAAAGTCTCATGTAGTTCACTGCAATATTGCTGGCTTTTTATAAGCAGTTTAAATATGAAACAAGGCAACTGTCAGTGGCTCAAAGAGCATGTAATCTGTTTTTAACTACAAATGAGATGACCAGAAAAAACCTATCTATGTACTCAGGCTGCCATGTATGGTGGCTGGTTCATGACTTTACCACCAGAGGCCTTGTATTTGGGAAATTGGCTTCCCAGAATACTGATGAGAGCAATATTGAAGAAAGTTTGAGTATGGTTTTTTATGCAATGGGATATAAATTTTCTTTGATATTTTGAGGATAAAAACTTGAAAAGACAGCAGCTATATAGAAGTATATTTTACATAAGCTTTCATTATTTGCAAACTAGTTTTCTTATCTGCTGCTAATTAAAAATGAGTTAAATCTTAAAAAGCCATATATAAAATAGTTTAATTTGGGATTAAAGAAAAATGTTGAATATCTTAATTAAATTCAGGTTCTACCATTTACTCATTTCGTGAACCTGATGACTTACTTTTCCTCTGTGTCCAAGATTTATTTTTATTTTTATTTTCCAAACATCATTGAGGTTAAATGATTTGAAGTTCTTTTACAGTCTAATAAAATGTTCTTATTCAGGATTTCTAATATCTCTATTAGGAATGATACACTAAACAAAGACAACTATAAAATATAAATAAACTAATTAAAGCTCATAAATTACTCTATTGATTCAGTGATCCTAAGAGTTATCTCCTTTCCTGTGCAGGGTAGATATAGAAGGCTATCAACACTGAGAGTTCATCTGAAAATTTGTAGTCATAAAACATTTTTCAATTTGTGAACTATAGCCCAGCATCAATATTCAAAAGGCTGTAGAGAAAAAACAAAAACAAACAAACCAAAAAAACTTACTGCTCTCACTTTGTAGAAAAGGAAATCATTATAATGTTCTCCAATGGCTCAGCAAGAACACATTACTCCATTTCACCCACTTCTAGGATCTGGGAATTCTGAGGTGTTTTTCTTGTATTGCAATAAGAGAAGAGTGAACATTTAAATACACTCTTGACCATAAACTTTTGGGTGTCCTATTTTCTATAGCAACCAAATATGATCCTTAAAAGGTGGTAATGTTTGAGACCACTATTATCATAAGGTTGATGTGTTATAGAATGATTATCATTTTCTTCAAAAATATACTATTCTTATAATCATTAGAGATCATGTACTGAATAAACAGATGGTCTGGTGTGACATAACCATTATTGAGATAAAAGCAAAGTGTAAAAGTTTTAAATGTTCATACTTCAAAATAGAAAAATAAACCATCAAATTTTTGATCTCGTGACAATTCTCTGTCTCTTTCTCTGTCGCTCTCTGTCTCTGTCATCCTGTTATTTTTTTTTTTTAAATCCAGGATTAAAGTCATAAGAAGTCATCTTTCCAAACTATCACATTTCTAAGCAGAATGGTTAGTAGTTGAAAATAGATTCACCTCACCAACTGTGTGACCTTGGCAAGTTTTAGAATTTTAAAATAGGGAAAATACTAACACTTCCCTAATAATATGGTTGCAAAAACTGAAAGAGTTAATATGTGTGAAATGTTTAAAATAGATTTTAACACTGTTTTTATTCACAATAATTAGTGATGTGGCAAAAATAATGATTATGATGATTTTTTTTAAGATTTTCTTTATTTCAGAGAAAGAGAGAATGAGCAGTGGGGAGGGGCAAGGGGGGAGAGAGAGAGAGAAGCAGACTGACTCCCTGCTGAGCAGGAAACCCAATGCAGGACTCAGTCCCAGGACCTGGAGATCATGACCTGAGTAAAGGCAGACCCTTAACCTACTGAGCCACCCTGACACCCTGATGATTCATTTTTTGACATAAATCAGATACTTTATATTTACATAGTATTTTTCAGTATTAAGTTTCTTATTATAGTTTTTTGTTCTTCTTTCCAAAACAACAATGCTTCAGGCAAAAAGAATAAATCCCTTGTAGAAAGTCATGATATATTCCTGATACAGAAGAGCCCCTAACAGCCTCTTTGTCTTGATCACCAGCACATCACTTTCTTCAAGCGGTGGGGAGGTAAAATCCCCATTTACTGGGGAGTGGTGGGGCAGGGAGCATTTACTTTTTAACAAATTAGTAATATGAGCTATTACACTTGAAGTTACTGCTTTAGGGTCTAAAATTGTTTTTTAAATTGAGGAATTTTCTGACATTGCATTTGGTTGTAAATAGGCTCCATCTCCTGGTGACTCACTCCAAGACATTCACTTCAGTGTTCCTGAAACAAGCTTTCTGCCTCAGAATTCATCTCTACTGTTTTCCTTGGGAAACCCTGTTTACTGAAAGGACTATAAGCCTAGCAGGACAGGCAATGTCTTTGAAAGAATAATTAAGTAAGGGGCGCCTGGGTGGCTCAGTGGGTTAAAGCCTCTGCCTTTGGCTCAGGTCCTGGTCTCAGGGTCCTGGGATTGGGCCCCACTTCAGGCTCTCTGCTTAGCGGGGAGCCTGCTTCCTCCTCTCTCTCTGCCTGACTCTCTGCCTACTTGTGATCTCTCTGTGTCAAATAAACAAATAAAATCTTAAAAAAAAAAAAAAGAATAGTTAAATAAGAAGTAGTCAGATAGTTTACATTCCAAAACCTTGTTAGTATAACCCTGTTAGTATATGTTTTTAAAGTATAAATTAATGAAACATAAATATTGCCTTTTTGGGAAGCATAAATATTGTAGTGACAGATGATACTTATTTTGTGATATTTCTCATCATCCTATGATATACCATTGTACATTTTACCAATTGCTGGCATTTTTTTCTCTATATGTATATGAATAGAGAAAATTGTTTGAACCTTGAAGACAATGAATATTCTTCTTGTAAGGACTTGTAAAAACTAAATATATTATTGTAAAATATTTTTAAAACTCCTCAGTGAATAGGAGGGACTTAGCAAATAGTAAAGATTCAATTAATGTTAGTTGTCAAATAATCATTATTGTTACTATATTATTATTAAAATTCTGTGTCTATTATACCTGAACTTACACTTAACTTTATGTTTCAGCTTCAACTGAGCAACAAAAGATGACTGTTTCATTACAGGACATTTTATTGTTTTCTACATATCTTCCATGATGATCTCTTAGAAATAAAAAAGTGTGAGAAGTGATCCTAGTTGAGCTTTTTAGTTGTTGAAGTGAAGTCACTGGATGTTTCTACTTCAATTGCTATAACAAAGATATAACTTCACAAAAGAGTACACCCTTACCAGTACAAAGAGTCTGTTAGATAAAGGAGCATAAAACATTTTAAGGGAGGAGATTGGAGCAAAGTGGTTCAGTGTTTTTTATTCTTCTGAGTTCCTGCAGTTGAATGCTGCAGTAATTTAAGGTGAGGCCAACCAAAGAAGTTTTACAGTACAGAAATGTCGTCTTGTCTGTGTCCAGCCCATCACTCATCCACTTTACTACTTGCCAGCAAAGCTAGCATACGACTTCCTGACTGCTCGGTTATAAATTGCTAGCGTGTACCATTGTGGCATCTCGCAATTGCTGCACGGTGGCTGTAGTTTTAAAGAGGTAGCTCTGCTCTTGAATACTCAATACTCCAAACGGCCTTTTGTTTCCATTTTGACTTTTTCCATCCATTCTTCATATAACTGCCAGCATCTTTTCCAACATAAATCAGATTTTGTCACTTTAGTTAAAACACTCCAGTGGTTTTCTGTTGTACAGGGAAGAAATTCAAAACTCCTTACCGTGGCTTACAAGGACCTCGTGTCCTCGCGGCGGATCTGTGTGGCCTCATCTCCGTGCTGTCTCGGCATCCATCACGGACTGCTGCACCAGCCTGCTTCTCTGTTCCTCCAGCCTCTGTGGCGGCGCACCTGCCTCAGAGCTGTTGACCCAGCCTCTGCCCACCACTCCCCCCCCCACCCCCCGCAACACTCTTCCACATGATTTTCTTATGTGTGGCACCTTTTCACCGTTAAATGATCTGTTCAAATGCGACTTTCATAAACATGTGTTCTCTAGACTAGAAAAATCTGAAGTAGCTTGTACATCCCTGTAATTTCCTACCACAGTTCTTAATTGTTCCTACAAAATAGCATTGCCTGGGTAATTTAAAAAACAACAACAACAAAAAGCCTATCCCTGGGCCCACGTCCCAGACACATTAAATTTAAAAATGTGAGGATGAAGTCCGGCCCTCTTTATTTAAAAAAAAAAAAAAAAGTCCCCAGGTGATTTTAATATGCAGCTAGAATGGGCACCCACTGCTCTAGTATATCATTTGTTTAATTTTTTTTTTCTCTCAGGAATTACCTTTTCGATTTGCTTGCATATGGTCACTTTTTTCCCACTAAAGTATAAGATCCATGAGTGCAGGCACATATTTATCTTATTTTTTATCTCTAGCATGTAGAGAAAATGATTCTTAACATTAACCATTTATTGAATGAAATTCATCATATTCACCATTACAACTCATGATTAAATTTCTATTCATTTTAAAGTATACTGTTTATCAATATTTTATCAAACTGCATGAAAACACAGTAGGTTGTTCATTTTCCTGCTTTGACGTTTACATATGATGAAAATTAAAATAGCTGAAAACCGAGTGTAACTGATAAATTCTTGACTTTCTGACAATTTCTTCTCTTTGGAGAAATAGAAATTGTTGAGAGAAAGTGAAGATTTTTTTTTTTTCTTTTCCAAAGAGAAGTGTGAAACAGATGAAAATTTTGATAAAAATCTCACATCAGGTTTGGGAACGACTAAAATGGAAAGGAAAATCTCATATTAATCAGACATTTTACATTTTCGGAAAACAGATATCAAAATATTCAGGGATGGCCTGGGTAGCTCAGTTGGTTAAGCATCCGACTCTTGATTTTGGTTCAGGTCCTTAGCTCAGGGCATGGGATCGAGCCCCATAACCGGCCTGTCCTCAGTGGGGAGTTTACTTGAGATTCTTTATTTCCTTTTCTTTCTGCCCTTCCCCCTCACAAATAAATAAATAGATCTTTAAAAATTTATCAGAGAACCAGTATCAACAAATTCCTACAAATAACAAATAGATAACATAGCAAGTGGAATAAGAAGACACAAAAAAATAAACTTACACTGTATTTTCGCTAATAAATTTAACAAGAAAAGCAGGAAGGGAAATATAATTGTTTGGTTTATTTTTAGTAATTTGCATGCAATATCATGACCAGAGGAGTAGCCTTAGACTTATTGATTACTTCCAAAATACACAGCAGAATACAAAAATGTACTTTCAAGGAACACCTTCAAATGGATTTGAGAAAGTAGAAGTATAACTCAGTGGTCGGGGAAGGATGTGTTACATTATAGGCTACCACAAAATGTTCTTTACACATTTTAATGCTTTCATCTTCTTTACCATATAAGATGAAGAATGTGAATATAGACCAAAGCATTTTAAATATATGGTAAGCTAGTATAAGTGATTGCATATTTTTGTGTCCTAATGAATGAAAATTTGATTTTGCTAGTTTAAGGAAGGGACTCTTAATGTCATTGAGAAAGGTATAACAAATTAAGAGTTCCAGAAAATCTGGGGATTGGAAAACAGATCTGATTCTGATTATCTAAACATGTTTTATAAACAAGAAATATTACTGATTGCCATCCAAATTTGAAAATAACTATGAAGCAGATTGTGACTATTTGAAAAAGAAATATATGATCTAATTTTCCAACTCAACAACTCTGTTAGATTTTGCTACTATGCAAGGATTAAAAACCATTAAATAGTATTTATTAAGGATAAATGTATATGGACTTTAATAGAAAGCTGAAGAAGGACTTTAGAAAACAATGATCAGTAGTTCCACCTAGAAATTTATAAAAGAAATTTGACAATCTTTAAATATCTAATTGAGCTATGTCTAAATTTGGGTTCCTCTGAAACAAACCCTTAGGTGAAGATTGAGTGAAAGTTTTAGGAACACAGCAAAATGAGACCAGGAAAGGGATTATGTCAAGCACAACTCCATAGAGGGACTTATGGATAAGATTCCTGGAGTTTTATACTCTGGGACCCATTAACAATGGTTCAAAATTTGTGCATGGAGGAATATAAATTCCCAGGTTTTTTCTGCACCAGAAAAATAGAATTCTGGCTACTAAAGTGAGGCCTCCAGAAAGACACAGGTGCTGCTCTGATGTAGGAAATCACACTAACAGACAGAGTGAAGGAAAATAATAAAGGGATCCTAGTGGATATTGGGAGAACATTCAGAGCATTTTCTATACTCTACTGTGTGGACAAAGCCAAAATACATGCACTCAAATTTTTCTTAAAAGACAAATTCATTAAAGATAAAATATTTAGGATTTTATTCTGTTAAATGATATTCTACTTGGGTATAAGAATGGAGAAATACAGAAAATACACATTTGAGCAATATCACTACTTTAATGAAATATTATTCATTAGGTTTTAAATTAGCATATTTGACTGTTGCAGTATATAGATGTAGACAAGAGCCTAAATATGTACATTTAAGTAATTATGAAAGTTTTTAAATAATCCTGCCTGATCAATCTTCAAAGATCGTTGAAATTTGTTCTGACAGAGGATGCCAAATAGGTGCTGGATGAATAAAGTACAGAAATTGTAATTTTGCAGGGTGTAAAGAGCCAAATTATTTGAGATTTTGCTTTTTTTTTTTTTGCTGGATTCCAGACCTAACTAAAGCATTTCCTTCCCTGACCCACTGACAAAAATAGAATTTAAATGCAGAATTGTTTTGTTGACAACAATAACTCTAATTCAGTGTGACATTGATGTAAGAAAACATGAGCCAAAGTGTTTTAAAAATATCTCCATTAAAGTTGAGTCCTATTTTGAAAAATGTTCCTTGTGCATTGTTCAATTATGGATTATCTTGGAATTGCACCGGTTTGAATCTACTTGGAGAGCAGTCATTATATATAGTGGAAGATCATACCTCTGTTTCAACCAATTGTATTTTTTTAGAAAGATTTTATTCATTTGTTTGACAGAGATCACACGTAGGCAGAGAGGCAGGTGGGGGGGGCAGGGAGGCAGGCTCCCTGCTGAGCAGAGACCCTCCCCCCTCCCCCCATGTGGGGCTCCATCCCAGGACCCTGGGATCATGACCCGAGCCAAAGGCAGAGGCTTTAACCAACTGAGCCAGCCAGGCACCCCACAACCAAATTGTATTTATTTTTCTTTGCTCCTTGAAAAATACCGCTGACATGAAATCATTGTTTTACCATTATTTGCAATTGTGACTTTAACTATAGCACTAACCCTTCAATTTTTTTACTATAGTTCCTAAAAAAAGGAATTGGACTATAATAACTGGAAGTTCAGAAGTTGCTATTTTGAAAATCAATTCCATATTATGTATTTTAAGAAAATAAAGAAAATAAAATTTTTTTGAAGTTCAAATTATCAATTAAAATGTATTTAAAAATCTTTAAAAAAGTGTGATGATCCCACCAATTGACACTTGAGAGATACACATTTATTACTACAGCAGATAGTAGTTTATAATACAGACGTCTTCATCTTTGTCATTATAGTGTGGTGTGTGCATGTGTGTAGAAGTGCATACATGAACATGTGTGTGTCTCTTCACATACATAAAAATGATGGATTGGGGAATAGGCATTTTATTAATTTCTATCTAGTATATCAATACTGAATTAATGCATTGCTTTCAGTGGAACTGAAGATGAACTTATTTTCAAGAAATCTCAAATATTTTTAATTTAATTGAAGGATCATTGGCTAAGCTACCACAAATTGGCCTAATCCTGTGTTTGTTGGCACTGTTACAGATAAAAGGGAGAGGAGAAATCAATGTCTATATAGCACGTAACTGAAGGCATCTTTCAGGGATCTGAGTTGCAAACATGGACCAATACAGGATATTTGTGAATGCAAACAGAAAGCAGGAAAGTATTTCCTGATCCCCCTCCCGTAATGTTTCTGGGCTTATCTCTTATGTGTTCAGCTCTTCTTCTCCTCTGTAGAACCTGGTCATATTTTGCTTATATATTTTATGATTTGATTAATGCCAATCTGCTTCTTTAAAAATTAAACTCTTCCATCTCAAGAATGACTATTTTATTTGCTATTTCTTAACCTCAAACTAACAGATAATTAAATAAATTTTTTCTGTAGATGATAGATATTGGTACCACTTTGACAATGAGAATATTCAGAAGTATTTTGTTGAGTAAATCCTTATGAACGTTTTAATATGAAAATGTTAAGGTAAAATGTATATGTATAAATCTATATATTTATATATGTATATCTCACTATATATATATACACCACACATACACATTTGAGACACGCCAAAATCAGATACAGAACAATGAATATATAACATGTTCAAATTAACTTCTAATTTGAATTAAATATGTATATATTAATAATAGATATTCTTAGTGTTACGGACATGAAAAACTAATGCAATCAATATGATCAATATAGTTTCTGTGAACATCAGATGAATTAATGCATATAAAGAGCTTAGAACAACATCATTATAACCATAATGATATTTTTATATAAAAACGTGCAATTCCATGATAATTACAATCTTATAAAGTAAATTCAATCTTTTCCATTCCTTTGGGCTTCACAGAAATGTAACTTTGACTAATGCGATAAAATAGCTTTGTGGCTTTGTGTAGCTTGACCACCTGGAGAGCAGAATATTGATTCTATAATTAACTGTGACCTGCAAACTGCAGCCACCAAAATTACTTTTTTAAAAAATAATTTCCCCTTTCTAAGAGTTTACATGGAATACAGTTGTAAAAAGAAGATTTTAAAATGCAATATACATTATAATTTAAATCATTATGATTGTGATTTTCTATAACTCATTGCTGATATATTTATGTAAAAAAACACAATGGTACAGTACAAGTTGGATGAAAAAATCCTGTTCAAATATTTGTAACGTGAGATTCCAAGCCCTGTAGATCTCTAGCTTTCACATCTTTAAATTTATAAGGACCATTAATATATTTTAAAATACCATAGTCAACCCCTATTAAAATTTAGAAAAAATAAGGAGAAATACCAATTTTCAATTTAAAATATGTACTTGTAAGTTAGAAAGTTGCAAGTGATAAAATGGGCTTGTTTTGTCATCATCATTAATAAAGGGTATGTTTACTGTAGCTTGCCAAGCCTCTGCTTACATTTTATATTTGTTAATAATAATCACATCTCCAATTTTTAAGGATACATATGTACTTACTACTATATATATAGTATATGTGTATGTGTGTGTATACACATATGCTTGTAACTGCAAATCTACTTAGACTTCACTAGTTTTTTAAAAAAATATATTTTAGGGGCCCCAGGTGGCTCAGTAGGTTGAGTGTCCAGCTACTGGTTTCACCTCAGGTCGTGATCTCAGGGTCATGAGATAGGACTCCATGCTCAGTGCAGGGACGGCTTAAGTTCCTCTCTGGCTCTCCCTCTGCCCCTCCCTCCTGCATTTGTGCTCTCTCCCTCTCTAAAATAATAAATCTTTTGAAAAAACTTAAAAATAAAAAACACTTTAAAAATCATGTTCATTATACCAAGTAATTCATGTTGTCATTTAAATTAACTTTATACAGTTCAAAATATAATTATATTTACACTATAAAATTTCTAAACTGTAAAAAATGATAAAAACAAATGTTCATATTGAAAGGAAGTTTTCTGTTTCTGCAGGCACTATCCCCAGAGACAACCATTATAAACAGTTTCTTAGGCACCCATATACAAATAACATATTAATATTTATGGCATACATACTATTTTTTTCCAAAAATGAGACTTTGCTATACAGTTCTCAATTTCACTTAATATTCTTAATGAATGATCATTAATAATAAAATAAGACTTCCTTTTCTTCTTTTAATGGTGTGTCTTGGGTCAGGGACCCCGAAAAATAGTTCCTGAGATAAGGATTCTTATACGAGAGCATTATTAGAAGAATGCTATCAGGGGAAAACTTTAAGAAAATAAAGGAACCAGGATAAATCTGAGGAGAAGCAACCTATATACTTCAGCTGAAGTCTATCCTCAGCCTGATTTCATGGGGAGTTCTGAGGTATGAATGGTGTCACAATGTTGTTTCATCTTGAAGCAAAGGGACCTGATTTTGTACTGCTGTATCAGTAACTAATTTCCAACAAGTGTCCTTGTAACTCCCAGATGGAACTATAACCTCCCAGGTGAGGTGATTAGAGCTACTGAAGTCACTTCCCTGGAAACATTGTAAACTGTTGTGAATTGTAAACTTCTAGCTGCCCAAACTCACAGACCTGGAAGATGAGTTAATTTGGTTGTGAAGGGATCTGGGCAAGGTACCAAAAGAATATGCTACTGGTGGTGTGATATCGATCACAGAATACAGAATTATGCTTTAACTATTTTTTCTTGAGATTTCTTTTTGGTTGTTTCCCTTCTTAGTCAGTACAGTGTTGTTACTAATATTTTTGTGCAGTGATTCCCTGCATATTGTATTTTGATAGATATTGACAGATTATCCCCAAAAGGAGTTGATATTCTTCATGTCTTCACTAACTATGTGAATTAAGTTTTTCATCCTTAATTATCTTGATAGGAAAGGTAGTATCTCAGTTTAGTTTTATTTTGAAATTTTAAAAAAATTATACAGAATGTTTAGCATATTTTCATATGTGAAAGCAATTTGTATATTGTTTTGTGAATAAATTATTCCTTTCTTTATATTTTTATGTTGCTTGTCTTATTCCTATCAGTTTTAAGAACTATACATATATGTTAAGAAAATTATTTTAAGATGTTTATTCATATGTCATTCCAATTTTATCTTTTGAAATTTTTAAAATTTTTACTGTACAGACATATTTAATTTTATGAAGTTAAATTTATTTACCTTTTGTAGCACCTGAACTTTCTATCTTATTTAGAAAGTTCCCCCGACTTCACAGATAAATGCTTTTAAAATCCACATATTTTGTTCCATATCCATTAAAATGTCTCCCTTTTTTGAAGTAAAAATTTCTTTCCTTTAATTTCAGACAAAATTAAATTTGGTATATATAAAATTCAATTTTAAAATATTTTGTGTTAAGTCTATTGTTTAATTGATATTTTATGACTATGGTTTTTGTAATACATAAATAATGGCTTAACTACCTAAGATCATACAAAGCACATAGGATTTAAGATGCATAAATAAAGACCATTTTCACAAGTAGATGAATTTGTTGAGGCAGGTTATAAATAAAAATCAGTGTTAATAATAAAAAGTATTAAAAATAAAGTATTATGAAGAAAAACAACTCTATTTAAAACATAGAAATTGTCTCAGGGAGCCTGGGTGGCTCAGTGGTTTAAAGCCTCTGCTTTTGGCTCAGGTCATGATCCCAGGGTCTTGGGATCCAGCCTCACAACATGCTCTCTGCTCAGCAGGGAGCCTGCTTCCCCCTCTCTCTCTGCCTACTTGTGATCTCTCTCTGTCAAATAAATAAATAAAAAATCTTAAAAAAAAAAAAAAAAGAAATTGTCTTAAAAGGCAAATAGGTTGAGGTGCTTTGATGACTCAGTTGGTTAACATCAGCTTCCAGCTTTGGTTATGATCCCAGGGTTCTGGGATCAAGCCCCATGTCAGGCTTCCTGATCAGCGGTAAGTCTTTTTCTCCCTATCCCAACCCCCCTGCTTGTGTTCTCCCTCTGTGTCAAATAAATAAATAAATAAATAAATAAATAAATAAATAAATTGATTAAATAAAATAAAATTTAAAAAAGCAAACTCATTGATTGTTTTGGCTTTAAAAACTGAAATACCTTGAATAATAAAGTTCTTTCACATAAGAGTAATTTTTAGCTTATAAAACTTTATCATAGCTAATACAAAGTTTATAGCATACCAGAAATTCTTTAAACTATTTAATTTGCTTCATTGTTCATAATTTGTTTAGTTTTGTCTATAGGGTAATTCTTAATTCTATTAAGATCTTGTAATGTAATCTTAGGATAATTCATTTACTTACAATGCTATTGGCTGGATCAATTCCAGTAATATTTCCTCTGTTTATATATATAGCCATTAGATTCAGTAATTGTTTAGACTTTGTAAAATGTCTTATACATGAAAACAAAAAGAGAGACCACTAGTAGTAATAGAATTTGATTTTTTTTAACAAATTTCAAACATTTAAAAAACATTTTAAGTATTTATAGCGGCCTATAACTATATGTTTAAGGAATTAAAAAATGATCATAGTGGTAAAATAATGCCAGTGTTTTAAAAAGAAGATAATTTTCAAAATGGATATCTAGACTAACTTCTTAGCTTAAGTTCTTTCATAAATCACTTTAACCAATTCATAACTAATGTTAAAATATAAATATTGCAAATAAATTTTAACTATCTTATGGATCTTTGGGATAATTGAGTAATGTGGTATTTTTTATTCTATTACTTCCAAATTCTTCCTATGAATATATGTGAAAGACTTAATTTTTTTAAAAGAACAAAATCCAAAAAAGGTTTTAATGATTTAGATTTGTGAATAAATATGGATTCTCTTGATTTTTAAAATAAAAGAGGAACCCAGATAATGTCCATATTATTTTGAAAATGAATCACTATTTTTTATATTTTGGTCACAGAGATAATTCTTTACTGAGCATTGACTCCTTGACAAAGTTAAGCAGTTCTGCTTATAAGCTGTTTATTTCTTAGTAAATTTTCTAAGTGGGCACAGTTCTCAGGAGAGTTTATGGTCAGAATGGGACAAAGTTAATGTGCCCTGGGGCCAGGCCTGTGAAAGTGGCAACAATGTTTACAAAAGCAGGCAGATACTGACTCAGGTCAACTCAAGATCTCTCAACGGAGGGATATAGTGAGGTCAGCACCTAGTAGACAGGGTTTTTACATCAACATCAATGTTGAGGAATCAGATAAATAGTTGAATTTGGAATGATTCAGACAGGGTTTCATATGCCAGTATATCTCATAGAGTGTGTAGCACTGGTATGAAAGAAGAAAAAAGGTTAAGATGTTTCAGTGATTAAATCATGAGGTTGACAGCGATGGATATGAAGAAATGGAACATAGGAAAATATGACTTTAGATAATCTGAGTACTTAAAGAATGTAGGTAGCTGCTTTTAGAACAGATAATAAGAAAATATTATAAACAGAATTAAATTTTTTATTTATCCTATGTGTTTTTTATGCCTTTTTTGAAGAAAGAAGTCATTATCCACACTTGGTTTACCTAAGTATTGCAGATGTAGATAAAGGGAAACATCTAGAGAAAGGTTACCTGCAGGTAGAGATTTTAACAATAGTTGCTGAGCTTAGCTTATAATATGTATATGAAGACTGGTACTATTATAAAATGTGAAATGTTGTAATTGTTTCCATTCTGAAGCCTATACCAAATTTAAATCAGTGCTACTTATTCTGGTAAATAAAAATGGTACCCTGTTTTAAAGTGTTAATCTTTTATAGCATTTTTCTGAAGTAAAAGTCATGGTTATTTCTTATAAAAATGGCCATTAAAATCCTTTTCCCATGTATTTTCTCATTAGCTAAATAATAAAAAAAAATAATGGGTGTCTCTCGATTTTTCTTCATACAGTTTGGTACTATAGAGTGAAGAAATTTAATAGCAATTTTACTTGTGCCCTCATTATTGGTATGCTGTAGTCATTTTCTACTTTTCAATGACTTTGAAAATGATCTTGTACAGTAGCGGCTTCTTATTATCCAGAAAGGTACTAGGAATAGGTGTAATCTCATTATACCCACAACCACTCAGTAGAAAAATATGTAATATTCATGTGAATATCTGTGAGGTAGTAGGGTATAGCTGAATAGCTTCATTTTCTCTGCTATACGATGGTACAATTACATTTATTTTTTTAAATGACAAACTCATAAAATTATACAGTGACAATCAGCACAAATGCAGAGTTGCCATTTGCGTAGGAGAAATGGGTTACAGGACAAACCTCTAATTTAGCTAATGGAATTTTGAAATAGGGCTTATAACCAAAGTGAAATCAGACACAATGGTCTTAGTTGACTCTATTTTATAATCACTTACATCTTTATTGCTAATTCACCTAATTGAAGTCAGGAGTAAATACACCATTAGCTCTGGATAACTTAGGTTAGGGTTGAATTTTACTGTTACAAAGGATATGTAAATGTCCAAAGGAAAGATGCACAAATATGCTGAATATTGTTAGCAAAACAAGAAAACAAAGATTTTAAATTATAAGTCTGTTTCTGAAGTATAACTACAATGCCTTTTTAGATCACTTGTGATTTTTTAAAATCTATGTTCTAAATAATTTCTTTTCTATTGAAGTAATCAACTTGTTTACATAAGAAAATGGATATACAATAAATAATATATTTTTCTATGATTTATTAACCAAGCAAATGTCTGGATGTTGCAGTATTCTAAGTGAGGATAATGCTTTAAAAGATTAAAATAAACGTTTCAATATGAAAAGAAATAGCAGCATGAAATAATCCACTAATTTTGGACAAAAATAATATTTACAATTTAAATAAAACAACAAAAATTTCAGTTACATTAAATATCAATTAAAATAATGAATTTGTGGGCATCTTCATGGTCAGTTAAGCAGACAGGTCTTGGTTTTGGCTCAAATCATGATCTCAGGGTCTTGGGATGGAACACTGCATAGGGCTCCATGCTCGGTGGGAAGTCAGCTTGAGGATTGTCTCTTTCCCTCTGCCCCTCCCCAACTCATGCTCTCTCTCTCTCTCAAATAAATAAATCTTTAAAATAAATAATGAAATTTGTCCATTATTGCCAGATCTTTCTGCCTATTTGTCTCTTATTTGCAAAATATTAATTACGTAACAGCCACACCAAGAACATGCTAAAAGCCTACAAATACCTTTACAAATCAGAAGCACATGTTCTTTAATTAAATTGTCAAAAACTTCAAATAATTTTACTGATTAACAATAACCAGCAAATGGGATGCCTGGGGTAATCACTGGTTAACTCTCTGCCTTCAGCTCAGGTCATGATCCCAGGGTCCTGGATTGAGGCCTGCGTTCTTCCTCCTCTGCCTGCGGCTCCGCCTACTTGCTCTCTCTGTCTCTCTCTGACAAATAA
This sequence comes from Mustela erminea, assembly GCF_009829155.1. Taxonomy (NCBI): domain Eukaryota; kingdom Metazoa; phylum Chordata; class Mammalia; order Carnivora; family Mustelidae; genus Mustela; species Mustela erminea. Next base: position 42,584,198 of record NC_045628.1, on the reverse strand, counting down.
ATAAATAAAATCTTAAAAAAAAAAAAAAAAGCAAAAACAATAACCAGCATTTACTAAGGTTATTATTCCAAGAAGTATATTAAGCTCATTTTATAAATTTTCTCATTTCTCATAAACTACTAATGGAGATGGAGAAATAACTAATATTTCCATTATGCAGACGAAGAAGCCATTGCCTACAGAGGTTCAATAGTCTGCCCGTGCTAGAGAGTATCTAAGGGGTGGCAGTGTTGTTTACACCTACAGGATTAACCGCTTTCCTCCTGTATATTATAATATGGGCGAGGTCAGGTAAACCTGTCAGTCTTTTTTTTTTTTTTTAAGATTTTATTTATTTACTTGAGAGAGAGTGAGAGAGAGAGCATGAGAGGGGAGAGTGTGAGAGGGAGAAGCAGACTCCCTGCTGAGCAGGGAGCCGGATGTGGGGCTCTATCCCAGGACCCTGGGATCATGACCTGAGCCAAAGGCAGAGGCTTTAATCCACTGAGTCACCCAGGCACCCAAACCTGTTAGTCTTAAGCAAGAGAAAAATGCATTAGGATCACCTTAAAAATGTACATACCTCATTCCTTGTTATTATGCCATTTTAAAATAGGTTATAGGCACAAATGTAAACAGATGTGTTTTGAGTATTCTTTAAATTTAGATGAGGATTGAAATACTTTTGTCATCGAACAAAATTCATTGATTATCTCAGTTATTAACCAGTTTTCCAGCCTCAGGAATGAATTGCTGCATCTATGTAACTTTTTATCTATTGTTGGGCCAGTTTTGTTTCTTACCGTATCTGATATCTCCTAGGAAAATATCACTATTTATAATAAAGACTTCCTCTAAAAATAACATCACTAATTTACATCATTATTTTTAGTGTTACTTTTTTATTAAGCCAGGTTCCCATTGCTTAAGGTTAATAGCTAATAATATACATAGATATATATCTAATAATACATATTATGTACAATATAGTTTATATATAACACACACATATATTAAGGTAATATGTTCAATTTATGATATAATTATAGCAACACATATTACATAAATGAGGACTATTACAGAAGAGGAGGCAAAAAGAACATAATGAACTAGTTCCTTCCACGTTTAAATATTTACTTAACTACATTCTCCTATTGAATTTTAAAATCTATGTTTGAAAGAGGCAAATAGGGATTGTTTGCATGTTCCCTGAAACATGAACCAAAAATTATTTCAGAGCATGTTTTTATGTAATAGATTTTATTGATCACCTATTTGCTAGACTATTATAACCCAAACTACATGACAAGCAACTAGAACAATAACCGCAGGACCTGGAAGATAGTATCTTTATCCTAACTCTGCATCAAAAGAATTTGACTCTGTTTTTAGACGATGTTTACATGATGAAACCCTGCTTCTGGATTATTTCATTTTTCTTCCTCCCATAGAACTGAACCAAAGTTCCCATTTGATTACATTGGTAACATCAAAAAGGTGGCTGAAATTATATCAAATCTGCCTCAATTAAAACATGACCTTCATAAATATCAGGCAAATGACTATAATAAATATTCTGTTTTACGCTATATTCACAGAATGATATTCTGAATGATGAAGTAGTATACATGAACAGATGAATGTGGACAAAAGTAATATGAAGGGACAAACACCATTTTATACATCTTAAAGCACTTCCCTTCTAATTTTCAAAGAACAGAAAAACAATGCTTTGTAAAATAACATGCTAAATATTAGTTAGAATCTCAGAATTTTACATCTGTGAGAAATTCAGTTTTGTGGTTTTATCATTGTATTCTCAGAAGCTACCATTTTCATATATTCTAACAGCCAATATTGCTGTTTTTAGCATTTAAAGCAAATAATTGCAGATAAAACATACTGCTTTTGGCAACAGGAAAGGGTAATTATATAAAATAATTCAGTCATGAATGCAAGAAAATGCTCTTTCTTTAATTTTGCAACTCCTGGTTAAATATTAAAACTATGAAATAGGCATTATCTAAATCTCATTTTTAAAAATCTTGGTTATTTAAATAATTCATTCATTTTTGTATTTCTTCTCCAATTAATTTTGACTATATTTATCAGCTTTGTTACTTTCTTATTAAGTAGTCAACAAGCAACATTTGAGTCATACCCCTTTATTTTTTGAAAATTTCAGCTTTCCAACACTATTCCATTCCTTTTTTTTTTTTTTTTTAATATTTTATTTATTTATTTGACAGAGATAGCGAGACAGCACAAGCAGCAGAGCAGCAGAGGGAGAGGGAGAAGCAGGCAGCTTGATGTGGAGTTCCATCCCAGGACCCTGGGATCATGACCTGAGGTGAAGACAGTCACTTAACCAACTGAGCCACTCAGGTGTCCCAGTACTATTCCATTCTTCATCAGTCTCTGGAATTTCTCTCATTTAACGATCTTGTTCTCTACCAAATAGCACCTACCTGGTATACTTGACAATGTAGAATTTACCTGAAACCCTGTGTTTCTGAAAAACAATGAAAATTAAAGGAACACCCTCCTTTTCCCCAACACACACACACACACACACACACACACACACACACACACCCCTTTTTGTGCTCTGGAAAATGACTCAAAGGATTACCTTTCCCCATTTGATTCAGAGAAGACTGGTGATGTCCCCTTTATTTACTTAAAACAGGGCCAGACACAAATTCTTATTCTTTGCTTCATAGCTGGATAGTTTGAACTGCTTTATCTTCACTGATCGATAAAAATAAAATGCTTGTCATCCAAACTGTGGTTAAAATTGTCTCCTTCCCTGAACTTTGACCTACCTTTAAATTGGGCCAGCAAACAACCCTTCCTTAAGGGATGATCTCCCTCACGCCCCAATCCCTGGTGAAACTTACACTCCTCTAGATAAAAGAAAATCTCATTCTGCCTAACCCTGAAATGCCTGCAAACCTTGTCACAGCTTCTCTCTAGTCTGGTAGTCCCTATATTGAGCATTTCCCTGCCCAACAGTCCTTCTTCACTGTCTAGCAGTAATTCTTTCAAATAAAGTCTCTCCTTATTAGATCTGCATTTTTTATTTGACATACCCTATAATTTTTATTATTAAGGAAATTAAGCATCCACAGCATGTTTTAAGAATCCCAGTCTGTTTTTGTATCTTCTCCCTTTCCAACTCATCTGACTGTCAAGCAGTCCTTGGGCCTCACTAGATTTTAATCGCAGTAATCTTGCCTTTTGTGCCTCATTCTTCTCCCCCGTTCTTGTTTCTCCTTAAATACTGTGATAGATTGTTATAATGACACTTTTTTTAAAAAACATACCTTCAGCTTACCTGCTGCTCTTTTGTTTATTCATATTCATTTTGCAGTGGTTTAAGTCCATCTCTATTTAACTGACAGGAGAAAAAAATTCTCTGTCATGCTGACTGTCCTGGCTTTTATTTCATGATCATTAATTTCAAGTGGGCTTTCAATGTTGCCAAGCAATTGTACCTGCATTTTTGTCAAACATCCATTCTAGAACTTTTAAATTACTACTTTATGTTTCTAGTCTTTCCTCAAACTAAGAGTACCACTTCCATATCTGTGCACTCAGATAATAACTTTGCTTCTCATTTCATGAAGAAAATTAATTCACAATCATAAGATAACTTCCAGAGAAGCTCGCAACACAACATGATACACCTACTAGCATCTGGCCCTGCATTTTGTGCCTTCCTTTCTAATGTAAGAAATAAACTGTTCCCACGCATCTGAAGACCAACTCCTTCAGATGTGCAATACTATTTCTTATCTATATTCCTTTCTCAAAGACATTGCCAGTGCGATTTATTTTCTTTCTTGCAATATCAATATCCACTTCTGCAATTCCCACCAGAATGCAAGCAAGCTGTTATTTTTCCCACATTGAGAAAAATTTTAATACAATAAAATATAAAATCTCTCTCTTTACTACTTTAGACTGCATGTTCATTCTCTGCCTTTTTTTTATAACAAATTTCTTCCAGCTGTAAGTGTATTTTTATTCTGCTGATTGTTTTCCCATTTCCTTTTTGAAGTCACCCAATCATAATTTAAGCCTGTAACTTTACCAACATTACTTTTGTTAAGGTTATCAATAACTTTCACCTTTATAAATCTGTTTGTCAGTTCTTGACCTTTCTTTTATTTGACTTAGCAGTATTTCTTGTAATCATTCACTCCCCTTTGGAACACTTTTTTCTTTATTTGGTTTCTAAAATTACACACTTTCCTCTTAACACCATTGAAGTCTATTAGTTTTTGCTTATCCAACACCTTAACATTGGAATACTTTAACACTTCATTCTTGGACTTTTCCCCTTCTGTATCTTCATTTACTAACATTTAGTCCAATGGTTTTAAATAAGTATTTTTATACTGATAACTTCCAAGTATGTGTCTATATCCTAGCCTTTTCTGTGAACTGCAAACATTTAATCCCACCACTTACTCAGCATCTTCACTTGGATTTATTTCAGATATCTGAGTGTTAATATTTCCATAACTCTGAATTTTATCCTCCAAATGCTCTCAACCTTCCTTATTCGCCATTTTTGTTAATGGTAATTATATCTTTCCATTTGTTCAAGCCAAAATCCTGCAAAAGTCTTTGAGTTTGCTGTTTCTCCCACAATTAACATGTTACCCACCAAAAATTATGCTGGTTCTAGCTTTAACATGTAGCTGAACTTTTTAGAATGTAAATTTTAGAACTCCATGAAGGTAGATGGTCTCATAAGATAATGGGAGCTTTGTGTTGAGATTCCAGGAATTATGCTGAGCTAGAAATACACCTGCTCTCCTTTATCAGCTTTCATTGATTGAATGGATCAGCAAGCATTAAGTCCTAAAACCTGAATAATGAGAAACGGGAATGAGAGTGCCCCTGGTGTCTTTCAGAAGCAAATGAAAATATGATAACTAGGAAATAATAGAAGTTAAAGATAATTTTTACAAGTAAGTTTTTCAAATGTCCACAATCCAATCCAAGATAAGTAAGTGCATGAGAAAACCCAACACACACACACACACACACACACACACACACCCCACACACATGCACACAAAAATAAAACCAGCAGTAATACTCCTATTAGCACTGTAGATGTTGGGTGATTCAGATATAGACTGTAATACCATGTCACTTGCTATAATCATGGATTTCAGCATGGAACTAGAAAATGTAAAAGAGGACATGGATTTTTAAAATAAACAAATAGAAATTCTAGAGTTTAAGATAAAAGCTGCTTAATATGAAAATCAGTTAGAATGAGATGGGTACCAAAAGGATAGAAAATCAAGAAAAGATTATAAGAGATACATAGAGTTTAGTGTGAAGATCTATTGTTTGATTCTTTAGAGAGACTGAAGATGAACAAAAGAAATAACTAATGAAATAATATCTGATAATTTAACACATAACAAAAGACTACAATCCATAAAAGGAAACTCCAGTGTTTCAAACTAGGTAGATCAGAAATAATCCACAAAGTGGTGGGTATAATAAAAGAAATTGGTAAAAACACAAAAAGGAGGGCCATTTACTTTGAAAGTATCAAGTTGATTTTGGTTAACTATTCGATTGCCCTTTTGCTAACAAAATAATGGAATGGTATTTTCTTTATGCTATAAAATAATCATCCAATATGAATTCCAATTAAATTTTTATTTATTTTTTATTATTTTTTTGATCCAATTAAATTTTTAAAAATGCTCTATAGTATTAAGAGTAAAATGAAGATACTTTTAGACAAAAAAAAAAAAAAAGATGTTTGGAAATTTTTGTAATCAGTACCTCACAAGTAAAGGAACAATAAAGGAATAATAAAAAAAATTTCTTGAGGCAGAATAAATATCCCAAATGGAAGATGAGAAGAGCAGGAAGAAATTAAGAATCAAAAAAGGTAAACGTGGTTAAATCCAGATATTACATTCATTTTATCAAATATTAATGGCATGTATATTTGAATATACAAAGCCATATACACATATATAATCTAAATAAAGTACAATGTCACATAAACATCACATAATTTGAAAGGAAAACAACAGAGTGTCCTATGGTCTATGTGTCCTATAGTTCTTGCATTTTGTGTAATGTCTAAGTACCAATTAAAATCATCTTTGCTAAATCAAGGATGGAATATTTTAATACATACAAAACTACACCAAAAAAGTGAGATTAAGTCCCAAATAACTTCAAAGGAAGGTTAATAATCACAATTATTTAATATTTCAAGGAACACAGGAAAACTGATAAATTTTAAGAGATGTGGTACCATGAAAATTAGGGCAGGGTTCAGATTTAGGAAGGATAGAAGGGTCAGATTGGAAGGTGCTCCTAAGGTTCTCTATGGGCCCAGAAAAGTTGGTATTATTTAGATCTGACCTGGTTGTTGTTACAAAGGTGTTTAGTTTGTAATTTATTAAGTGGTGCATAGGTATTTTATACAACTTTTAAAGAGTTATATTTACAATTTAGAGCATAAAAATATTAAGGAAAGATCTTTCATACTTTATGACAATATTTCTAGAAGTTTTATATTAGTACCTCTATTATTTTTTTTTAATATTTTGTCTATCTCTTATTTGAATTTGCTGAAATACAGAGGAACTTATCAACAAGTTACCTGTTGAATTTCCTCACATTTGTTTTATACCATTTTTTTTCTGATGATGGTGTGGATCTATGACATGCCTAAAATATTAGCAAGGCCTAGTAAGTTATTCTATTCAAATTGACTTTCTAGATACAAGTATATTCTAAATTAAACACAGACAATTCTCATTATTCACAGTAGTTGTGTTCTGTAAAATCACTCCAAACAATAAATTAGTGAATGATAAATGATTGCACTTAGGGGAAATACAGAGTTAAGTTCATGCAAATCTCTGGTCCCATTTTCATCAATTGATCAGTATATAACTTTATTTTATGTGTGTTTCTGCTCACCTTATTTAAAATATATTGTTGATTCATTAATAGTGAACTCATAGTACTAATATATAACTCATGCTTGAATGAAGCTTATCGAACACATATATATTCTCTGTTAAGGCACATCATAGCATTCTAGTGCTTAGGGAGAGCACATTAGTACGATAGTTAAGAATAATTTTAGGGACACCTGAGTGGCCCAGTTGGCTGTGTCTGTCTTCAGCTCAGGTCATGATTCTGGAGTCCTGGGATGGAGCCCCATGTAGGGCTCCCAGCAGGGAATCTGTTCTCCCTCTGTCCCTCACCCCACTCCTGCTCTCTCTCTCACTCTCAAATAAATAAATAAAATCTTAAAAAGAAGGATGATTTTTAAATAATGAAATCACCAACCAAAAACATGAAAATGCAAAAAAAGTGGCACGAAGTAGACCATACACACACACACACACACACACACACACACACACTCAAATACATGTCTATAGCATGAGGGCTGAAACAAGAAGGCAAAACATCACCTTCTCCAACCTCACCTGGAAAGGCATATATGTGATTCACTTTTTTTTCCCCCCAATCCTTTTTTATATTGTTAGAGAGGTAGAATTTCCTTTGTCTATTAAGGTCCTGCTAGCTGGACTAATCAAATTAACAGGAGAAAATCAAATTTAATTTTGTATATACAGGAAGTCCACAGACATGAAATTCCAAAGACAGCCAGTCAACATGAGCACTAAAAGTCATTATGAACTAATGAAAATGGGGTAGGTGTCTGGGACTTCAAAGGGAAGGAATACAGTTTACAGAAAGATGAAAAAGAGTAAATGTTTGGTAACCAGATGTTTGCTAGGCCATTCAGAAGCAATGGGACACAGAGGACTTTGGTCAAAAGTCGTTGCTAGCTTCTTGCCTATCTTATGTGCCTCATGTTGTAATGTAGTTATTTATGGTGACAGCTTTCTTTATAGAGGAGATCCTCTATCTAAATTCTTTTTAGATATTTGAGGGGGGAGGAAAAAAGCTTTTCCTAAATCTGCTGGGTTTTGATTGTTTTTAACTCAGAATAATTTTCACGCTAAACTGGCCCATCTTAGGGCAGCCGGCTTTTGGTCCCTACATTATGCATAAAAAGGAATTGAATTATCTTAAAATTTCAGAATGCCTCTCAATTCAATTCAAATAATTGACCCAACTCATCTGACCCAACTCATCCCTGCTTTCGAGCTGTTATCTCCACCTGACCTGACCCACCCTTGTATTTGGGCTTTGTTACCTGGGACTGATTTCCTGGACTTACTTTTAAGTAAATTCCCCAGTGGGGTCAGGGTCAGTTGAAGTTTTCCTGCATAAACAACAAAATGGCTGTTCAAACGAGGTGGTGCCGCTCTGGCTAAATAGGCCCTTACATTACAAACAGAACATTGTAATAGTACTGAAATGAAAGATTACAGAGCTAAATATTTTTCCAGGATATAAATAGCTAGATTACCAGGGAAACATTTTGTGACCACTGACATTTTGTTATTTGATTCCCTAACATGATCACTGTAGGTTAAAGAGCACATTTTGAAAATGAATAGGCTAATTAGAAAGCATTTAAATTTTAGTTGCTCTGAAATATGCAACTGATATGTTCATTGCCTCTTCCTGTTTTATAATACAATGGATTACGCATTCATCTTCTTAACATAAAGTTTGACAAATTGGAGATGTAATGTTAATCTACAAGTTGAGTAGAAACAGTGATATCTTGTATCTTCATTCTGTATTGCAATATTTTAAATAAGTTACTACCCTGTCAGGATGCTTAGATAGGCGCAAGGCTGTATAATTAGGTATGGCTAATGAATTGTTATTTAGGCAGAATGAATGTTATTTAGAACATGTAGACAGGTAGAATGATAGAATGAATAGACAGGTAGAATGAATTGTTATTTAGAACATGGACTTGAGGGGTAATTGAGGTGCCTACAAATATCTCCTAGAAGAATTTTCCTCTGTGTCCCACTGATAGACTTGAAGGAGAGCAGAATTTGTCACTCCAAGATATGCCATTTTGTCATTGAGGATTATTTTGAGATAAAGGCAATCAAAACCCAGCAGATTCAGGAATAGCTCTCTTCCTCTAGTTCATCTGCTAAATTGGAAAGGGACCTTCTACCAGGAAGGGAACTATTACCAGAGAGAATGTTTTTACCTAAGAAACTTATCTGCATAATAGGGCACTCTTTGTTTTCCAAACATCTCTTCTACTTCCCTGTGAATGACCTTCTTTTCCTTTGTATTTCCAGACCCTTCCCATGGTGCAAGGTGTTATGTAAGTCTGCATTTTTGAGTCTTCATATATATTTATGAGGCTCCTATAGGTACATAATTAAATTTGTTGGTCTTCTATTAATTTGTCTTATTTCATGTTAATTGTTTGACTAGCCAGAGAATTTAGAAGTGCAAAGGGAAAATTTTCCTCCCTGAGAGAGTCATTCCTTTGATTTATCTCTGAATGTCACCGAAAAAATCCTCTAATAAAACGACTGTCTGGGGAGGATAACAAACCTGTCCTCAGTAGCTACTTTAAATCTTTTAAATATTAGTTTACCATATCAATTACTAGACATCTGCCAAGACTCTAAGAAAAATGGTATAAAGAGCTTACAGAAAGGTCCAATTGAGCTTTTAAAAGAGCAAATGTGTTGGAGCCAATGAAATCTTTACTTAGATCCAAAAGCATTCTATAAAAAAGTGTTAATAAGTGAATTTTTAAAAAAATCACCAACTCCAATATAATTACAAAACTGTACTATTTTATACGCTAAAACAAAAAAAATTTAAAAAGCCATAGAAACCATCTGTTTGTTCTCCATAGTTAATGAAAGTCATCAGATATACAAGAAAAAAATCTTCAAAAAAGATTTAGACCACTAAACAGAAAACTACAAAGTGTTACTGAGAAAAAGCTTAAGGAATAACTGAATAAATGCAGAAATATACTATAATTTTAAATTGGAAGAGACACTGTAATGACATAAATTCTCCCCAGACTGATCTCCCCCATCTCAACTCAGTGCACTCATGCAAAGGAGTATGCATATGGTTGTATGTGTGTATGTGTCCAAGTCCAGTCATTTTGTGTAAATTTACAAGATAATTCTAAAACTGGTATGGAAATACATATGAAAAACAAAGTCAGAGAATTCACTCATATATGTAGAGCCTTAATAAAACTATATTAGTAAAGACTCAGTTATTGCTATAAAAGGAGACAAAACCGTGGAACTTAATAGGAAATTCAGAGATCAACTTACACATAGAGAGTAATCTGTTAAGACAGAGATACCATGGAGTTTAGAGAAAGAAGGAACATGGGGTCTTTTTCAGTAAGTATTGTTGCCCCCCCATTGGATAAAAATGGAAAATGATTGAAACGTTACACCTATTTTCAGCAATATACATTACATATTTAACTCTAAAAAGTAAAACAATAAAGCTACTAGAAGATTATATAGACCAATATCATTATTTTCTTGGAGGAGATACTTTCTGAAAGAAGATATAAAAGAACAAACCATTAAAGAAAGAGAGATAAACTAAGCTTAATTAGAATGGAAAACTTCAGTTCATAAAAAGTCAGCTCTTTAGATAGTAAAAAGACAAGGGTGCCTGGGTGGCTCAGTGGGTTAAAGCCTCTGCCTTTGGCTCAGGTCAAGATTTCAGGATCCGGGGATCAAGCCCCACATCAGGCTCTCTGCTCAGCAGGGAGCCTGCTTCCCCCTCTCACTACCTGCCTCTCTGCCTATTTGTGATTTCTCTCCCTCTGTCAAAGAAATAAATTAAAAAAAGAAAAAATCTTTAAGATATTAAAAAGACAAGCCATAGAGTGAGAAGCAAGATATTTATCAAAAGTATATTTCACATAGGATTTATAAACAGAATACATATTTTTTACACTTTAAAAAAAGACAAACCAATTAAAAAAAAAAAACAGACAAAATGTTTGAATAGATACTTTAAAAAAGAGGGTCCTAATGCTGAATAAGGAGAAGTAAATGTGTTTAACATCACTTATTACCAGGATAATGCAAATTAAAACAAGGATGAGATCAATTCGCAAACTAGAATGACTTTTTTTTTTTTTTTAACTTAAAAAAAACTTCAGGATGACTGGGTGGCTTAGTTGGTTGAGCAGCTGCCTTCAGCTCAGGTCATGATCCCAGTGTCCTGGGATGGAGTCCCACAAGGGGAATCCTTGCTCAGTGGGGGAGCCTGCTTCTCCCTCTGCCACTCTGTCCTGCTTGTGTGCTCTCTCTCTCTCTCTCTCTCTGACAAATAAATAAATAAAATCTTAAAAAACAAAACAAAACAAAAAAACAAAAAAAAAACTTCAGTGTAGTTAATAAACAGTGTTGTATTTGTTTTAGGTGAACAATATAATGATTCAGTAATTCCATATATTACTTAGTGCTCATCAAGATAAATCTACTCTTAATCCCCTTCACTTATTTCACCCATCCTACCCACTTCCCCTCTGGTAACCATCTGTTTGTTCTCCATAGTTAAGAGTCTGCTTTTTTTTTTTTTTTTCTCTCTCTCTCTCTTTCTATCTCTTCTTCTACTTTGTTTTGTTTCTTAAATTCCATGTATGAGTAAAATCATATGGTGTTTGTCTTTCTTGATGAACTTATTTTGCTTATATACTCTTATACAGCATTATACTCTCTGGGTCCATCCATGTTGTTGCAAATGGCAAGATTTTATTCTTTTTTATGGCTGAATAATATTCTTTGGCCATTTACTCATTGATGGACACTTGGGCTGCTTCCATAATTTGGCTATTGTAAATAATGTTGCAATAAGCATAGGGATTAATGTCCCCTTCATATTAGTGTTTTCATATTTGAGTAAATGCCTCATTGTGTTATTATTAGATCATAGGATGGTTCTATTTTTAATTTTTAGAGGAACCTGTATGACTCTCTTTTTCCATGGTGGCTACACCAGTTTGCATTCCTGTAAACAGTGCATGCAGGCTCCCTTTTTCTCCACATCCTCATCAACACTGATTGCTTTTTGAGTTTTTGATTTTGCAGAATGGCTAAAATTTTTTAAAATATTCATGCTGCTGAATGTTGGCAAGAATGTGACATACCTGGAAATCTCATATGCCGCTGACAGGAAAAAAAAATGACCCAACACATTTGGAAAACTTTTGGTAGTTACCTAGTGAAGCTGGAAATATATGCATAGTCCATAATTAAAGTAATTCAATTATTATACACAACTGAAATGTTCAGATATGTGCATCAAGAGACATTAAGAGAATGTTCACAGCCGTTTTTCATAATAGCCCTGAAATGGAGACACTCTAGATGTTATTCAAGATTATAAATGATTGTGAGAAACATTGAAACAAGCCAGTATCCTTTATATATAGATGAATATCACAAACGTACTGATAAAAAAAAAAGCATTCAGATGTATATACTACATGATTCCATTTATTCAGAGTTCAAAAACAGATGTAACCTAATGTATGAGATAGGAATCAGATTAGTTGCCTTTCTTGTAGGTAATGGCTGAGAGCTTTCAAGAGGAAGTCTTCTTGGGTGCTTGCTTATTTTATATATTTTTTCTTTGAGTTGTGGTTGGTTGGGTGTGTTCACTTAAAAAAAAAATGTACATGTTCTTCATTCATTCTTCAATGTGTTTGCTTTACTTTTTTAAAGTACTGTACTTAAAAACAAGTTGAATAATTTTTATTTTCTTAGATTCAGTAACCGAGGCATTGATTCTTCATGGCAGAGTGATTTAAATCAGAGTAACTTAAAAAAGGAGAAATTAACCCAACACTTTACTTTCAAAAAACATCCCCAATTGCAGCTCTAGTACAGGATATTTGACCTAGGTTTCTGTTGAATATTGTAATCTTGTAAATGAAAGATGACCGGGTCATTATCAGATGATTCTAAGATAGAATCCTAAACTACAGCATGTTCATTTTTTTTTTTTTTCAAATTTTATAATGTTAGTTCTAGTGCTTACTTTGGAAAACCCACCAACCTTTAGCTAAAATAACAGTGGTTATAGATGACCATATGGTCGGTAACCTGACTCAGACCTGGCCATTCCTGACCCTGATGAATGTTCTTAGAAAACAGATTATTTAGAGTGTAGCACTTTTAAAAATTATTAACAGTGGGCTTATGATTCTGACTTAGACTCTTCCTTTGTGCTGAAACCTGGCGTTTCTTCTAAAGCTATTCATTTCACCCTTCTATGGATATTAAGTATAACTGTAGCCGAAAACATTTATTAGGGATGCTCATTAGGAAAAACAAAACAAAATAATGATTAATCCTGATAAAAACAGATTAACATCTAAAAATGTGTATGTGTGCATGAGAGAGAGAGAGAAAGAGAAAATGAGAGAGAGGCAGACAGATAGACAGAACCATATTCACTCTAGTTCCCATGTGAGCAGTCTGTTATTTTGCATGCTCTTTTTAGTCTCATGTAAGAAATTTTAATTATTCTGTGTGATTTGGGCTCAGCTAATTATAATATGCACCATAAATTTATTTTATCTTATTTTTTTCCAAAATATGTCATGTCTAATTGGTGATATATATTGTAGATCTTATGGATATATTGTTTCTGAACATTTACCTGTTTTAGAGGAAGTAAAAAGAGAAAGAGGGGAAATGGTTATGAAAATACCAACCTTCATGATTTCATTTTCCAATGCTACTTTAGAAATATCACAACACACTTTTAGAGGGATTTATATATCATAGAGGTTAACTAGCAGTGTAACCAGAAAAAAAGTTTCTGGAACATGGCTAATAGTGTGGCCCAAATGAATAACATTCTAGAAGAATAAAATGGTGTGTGATATTGTCTAATTTTAGTGTTATAAGGCATAACCCTTTATTGGGTATGAAATCATGAACCTCTGATACACATTATTTTAAACTATCTTTTCTTTCTCCAAATTACAGAATATAAAGTAACAAGATACACTTCCTTTATTTCCCTGCTGTCCAACTATTTATCACCAATAACCTTTGACCTAAGCCTACCTGTGAAGTAACTTCAGTACATTTTGAAGAAGCATGGCCCTAGAATATATGGCATATATCTAACAGCAGGAAAAAATAAACCATAAGAGAAATAAATCATATAGTGCTTACTTGTTCATACAGTTGGGATAAGTGTTACAAAAGGTTATATTCTCATTGTGTAAGTGTTGGGTCAGCAGCCCTGGGAATGCAGAAAGAACAATAAAATGGCTGCCAGACCTCCATATTCCCCCAACCCAAGACTTTCCTATCAAAAGGACATCTGTCAAGGACATGTCACCTTGAGTAAACTGAAACTTATGTGAGAAACAGAAACCAGCCACTTTGGGACTTCCCAACCCCCAACCTCTAACCTTACCAAATATGGTTATGAACCGCTGCCCTGCCTTGACCCAGTAAAAGCTCACTCAACCCCTTCCTGGGTGTGACTTCCCCAACACCTCTCTCCTGAGTCATGGAAACTCGCCTGAGGGCACCTTTAATAAACCTTGCCTTGTGCCTATCTCCCCTGGTGTCATGTGTATCTCACCTATAAAACCTTACATTTGGTGCTGGAACCCATGAGGCGATCGAGACCCCAAGCTGGTGAGGAGGCTCTCTCCTCTCCCTACCCAGACCTGACCTGATTTTTCCCCAATTCTGCATCTCTCTGGAAAGCCCTGTTCTAATCACAGCGGACAGAGCGGACCCTGCTGGTCACTAGGTGACCTCTGCAACTCCGGGAATTGGGAGACATCCTAATTTTGTGGCAGTTGACACTGTCTCTCCACAGCCCAGTGTTGGATGAGGGTACGTTTCCTTGAACCCTCGGAATGCCCGACAAGGAATCATGGGGACCTCCCAATCCAAATTTGACCCCAAAACACCCTAGGGTATCTATTGGCTAATCTTAATTATAAATTAAATATAATCTGGATTATAAATAATCCAGACCTTGGAACTGGACCTATGAAGGCGACATCTCATAGATTACTGTACCATCACATGGCCACAATACCAATTAGATAATCAATCCCAATGGCCTTCAGAAGGCACTTTTGATTACCAAATTCTCACAGACCTAAATAACTTAGGCAGACATCAAGGCAGATGGGCCGAGGTCCCTTATGTTCAGGCTTTCTGAACCAGTGCCCTCGTCTACCCTTACCTCTCCCCACTCCTATCCCAACTCCTGAAAAAACTTACAACTTCCCATCCTGGTATTGCCCCCACTGACTCTCCCCTCACATCTCCTTTTCAGCCAACCCTGATAACTATATAAAGGAATTCCAATATCTAGCCCAGGTCTATGACCTCACCTGGCACAACCAACCTGTGGTCCAAACCACCATCCTCACCAATGAGGAGAGGGAGTGCATCCAGACTGCTACCCGAGAACATGCTGATCAGGTCCATCACACTGAAGCCACCATGCCCATTGATGCTCAGGCAGTCCCAACTTTAGAACCCGGATGGGACTATCAGAATGGCCAAGATAGCCACCGACACTGCGACCGCATGGTCCAGTGCCTTATTCCCAGCATGCGGGCAGTCTCCAATAACGTGGTCAATTATGATAAAATTAGGGAAATCATTCAGGAACCCAATGAAAACCCAGCCATATTTCTAAACAGACTTACTGAGGCACTGACTCAATACTCTCACCTAGACCTGGCCTCCACCACAGGGGCAACAGTTTTAGCTACCCACTTTATTTCTCAGTCAGCTGCCAACATTTGGAAAAAATTTAAAAAAGCGGAGGAGGGCCTTCAAACTCCCATTTCTGATCTGGTGAAAATGGCATTTAAAGTCTTTGACTTCCGAGAGGAGGCAGTGGAACTTAACCACCAAGCCAGACTCCAACAGAAATTTCAACTGCAGACCCAAGCCCTGGTAGCAGCCCTGAGGCTGGCACATTCTGGGGGACAACAGAGAGAAAATTATATCCCTCCAGAGACCTGCTTCAAATGCAGAGCCCCAGGACACTAGGCCTGTCAATGCCCCAATCCCAAAGTGCCTACTAGGCCATGCCCTCAATGTCACATAATGGGCCACTGGAAATAGGACAGCCCCAGCCTTGGGGGATCCCTGGCGCCTCCACGTTGGGGTGACCCTGAGATGATATGTCCTGCTTTCCAACTGCTTGGATTGGAGGATGATTGACGGAGCCTGAACTCAGACACCCCTCTCATCCATGCCGAGCCCAGGGTCACACTCCAGGTAGAGGATAAGTCCATTTCCTTTCTGTTGGACACAGAAGCTTCCTATTCTGTCCTGCCTTCCTACTCAGGTCCTACTCATCCCTCCCGAGTCACAGTCATGGGAATTGATGGTACTTCCTCCACTCCAAAAGCCACCCCACCCCTTGTCATGCAACCTGGATGGGTTCCCCTTCTCACACTCCTTCCTCATCATCCCTTCATGCTCCATTTCCCTACTAAGAAGGGACAACCTCCACAAGCTTCAGGCCACCATATATCTCTCTCCCTCAACTTCTGCTCACCTTCTCCTTCCTCTACTCCCCTCTGAATCACCCTCTATCCCAGACTGTCTCCCCTCTGTAGACCCACAGGTATGGGATATTTCCAGACCTATAGTAGCAGCTCACCATACCCCAGTCAAGATACGACTCAAGGATGAGTCTACATTTCCATCCCGCCCACAGTTCCCTATCTCAATGTCTCACTGCCAAGGACTTAAGCCTATCATCAACCATGTTCCACAGCAAGGTCTCCTTATCCCCATTAACTCTCCATGCAACACTCCTATCCTTCCTGTTAGAAAACCCTCAGGAGCCTATCGCCTGGTCTGACTCTATTGCTTGACAAATGGCCTTAAACTCCTCACCAGCCCCCTTCCTATTCCTTAACACTCCCCAGAGTCCCTCATACACTGATGAGGAGA
This sequence comes from Mustela erminea, assembly GCF_009829155.1. Taxonomy (NCBI): domain Eukaryota; kingdom Metazoa; phylum Chordata; class Mammalia; order Carnivora; family Mustelidae; genus Mustela; species Mustela erminea. The sequence continues at coordinate 42,567,303 of NC_045628.1, read as the reverse complement.
TTTGGGCCCTTGAGACACTAGGTGGCAGGTTAGGCAACAAGGGATAGTATTATGTCCAGGACAAGATTGACCTCCAGAATGGCCTAATCCACACCCACATTACTGACATCCACCAGTTCTCCACATCTGTTCAAAGGCCCTATACCAATTTCTCCAACCTCTCCTTCACCAACCCCTCCTCCAAAAGACCATTAAGGATGTACACCAGGCCTACAGAACCTGTTCTGTGGTCAATGCCCAGGGCGGCCTTTGCAGACTGGGACCTACCCATCAGCTCCATGGGCATCAGCCAGATGAGGACTGGCAACTTGACTTCACTCACATGCCTCGACAGAAAGCCTTCAGGTACCTACTAACTCTCATGGACACGTTCACAGGCTGGATTGAGGTGTTTCCCACCACTAGGGAAACAGCAGACATGGTCACCACGATTCTCATGGAGCACATCATCCCAAGATTTGGACTCCCTCAAACCCTATAATCAGACAACGGTCCGGCCTTCATCTCCAGCATCACATAACAGGTCTCCGAGAGCCTCAACATTACCTGGAAACTTCATATCCCCTATCATCCCTAGTCCTTGGGTAAGATCGAGAGGGCCAATGGCCTCCTCAAGGAGCAACTCACTAAACTCACTCTCAAAACTCACCTTTCTTGGCCAACCCTTCTCCTACTAGCACTCACCTGACTCAGGACCTCTCCTCCCAGACCATCAGGACTCAGCCCCTTTGAACTCTTGTATGGCAGGCCCTTCCTTCTCAATCATAACCTCCCTGCTTCTCCTCTACTCCTCCTATCTTATCTGCCCTATCTGACTCTACTATGAGCCCTTTTAGGGGCTCCTGCAGATGCAACCATCCCTGCTTCCAACAGCCCAGGTGGAGACTTCCCCAGGCCCTAAATCCTGGGGACCAGGTTCTCCTATGAGAATTTCATCCAAAGTCCTTACAGCCCAGGTGGACCAGCCCCCATACTGTTATTCTTATGACTCCCACCACGGCAAAACTTCTGGGGCACCACCTGTGGGTACACATCTCCAGCCTATAACAAGCTCCACCACAGGATGGCTGGACTTCCCAGACCCTGGGGCCCACGCGGTTGTGGATTTCCAGCACCACTTCTCCTCACCCTCCTCCTTCTACCCCCACCATAGCTGCCCCTCTGGTGACCCTGGGTTCAGGTGGGGCTTCTTCCTAGTGGTAACTTGGACCCATGGGGATACCACCCATATAGTCAGCTGGTCACCACAGATTGCCAGCCTGGAGGGTGCCAGCCCTAATGGAAAGGGCCATTCATAGTACTCCCCTCCCCCAACAGGAAAGGGCTCTATTTCTTTCCCTGGTCATGGGGTCTCCTTAGCGTCTTCCTTAATGGCCACTGGACTGGGCACCGGGGCCCTAGCCCACTCCATAGATGCGCTACCCGAGATTTATCCAAACAGCTCCAGACAGCCATCGAGGCCTCAGCTGAGTCCTTGGCATCCCTACAGCGGTTGATTACCTCAGTGACCCAGGCTCCCATACGTGAGATTTCCAGAGACACTGTCAACCAGCTCCTCCTGAATCTCTACTCCCACCTGCCCATATCTGAGGAACCCTATGATGACGCCCCCGCCAGCAGGAAGTAGCCAGATCTGAGTCACCACCCCTATTACACCAAAACGTCAGAATTTTAGGACGCAGCCCTGGGATTGCAGGAGGAACAATAAAATGGCTGCCAGACCACCATCTTCCCCCTACCCCAGGACTTTCCCACCAGAAGGACATCTGCCAAGGACACATCACCTTGAGTAAACTGAAACTTATGTGAGAAACAGAAACCAGCCACTTTGGGACTTCCCAAACCCCAACCTCTAACCTTACCAAATATGGTTATGAGCCCCTGCCCTGCCTTGGCCCAATAAAAGCTCACTCAACCCCTTCCCTGGCATGACTTCCCCGACACTCCTTTCCTGAGTCGTAGAACCTCGTCTGAGTGTGCCTTTAATAAACTTTGCCTTGTGCCTATCTCGCCTGGTGTCATGTGTATCTTGCCTGTAAAACCTTACAGTAAGTATTCAATAGTTTTTAATGTCCAGATCACAAATTAAAATATTACTTCATATTCATAAAAATTCATCATATCTAAATATAAAGTCATATATATAAGTAGGGAAGAAAATCCTCCCCACATACTGCTAATGTCATCTTTAGGGACAGTCAGGAATTTCTTTTCCAAGGATAGGAAGGAATTGTTACTCTTATGAGAAAGTGACCAGGTACTGTCTAAGGGAATTGGAGGGCCTACATGAAGAAACAGAAAACCTGAGGGATTGAGGGGAAAGACATAGTTATGACAATCTCCCATTTCTTCAGCTTCTATGCTAGATGATATACAAGCACAGTATTACTTTATTCTCAGAACAGGTCTGAGAGAAAGATATTTTAACGATGATTTAATAGAGACTGAGAGATGAAAATTTCCACATAGTCATTAAAATGTTAGGGCTGAGAAATGTACATAGTCTGTCTGGCCTCCAACTCTGATTCTTAACAACCTACACTGCCTCCCTTACCATGTAGACCCCTATGTAATGAGCACATTTGTATCCACAGCAAGAATTTGACTTTTAATGAAAGTATAATTTATATTTAATAAATGTACACTTTTTAAGTTTGCTAATTTGATAATTTTGACTATGGTAAACTGCCATGTGACCACTACCCAAAACAATATAAACTTTCTATCCTCACCAACATTTTCTTCATGACTTTGTCTAGGCATTCTTGCCCCCATCCTTGGCTGCAAACATTTTCTATCCCCATAAATTATTTTTGCATCTTTAGGATGTCAAATAAATGGAACTATACAGGGTACCCTTTACTATCTGTCATCTTTCACTCAACACTGTATCATTTTGAGATTTAGTCAAATTATTGTACATATCAGTTGTTCATACCTTTTTATTGCTGTAATACTTTTATAACAATACTACCATTTGTTTATCAATTGTCTTAATGATTTATATTTGGAATTTTGCCAGCTTTGAGCTTGGAAATAAGTCTTTTGCATGTTTTGTACAAGGTACAATCTACATGGGTCAACGGAAGTAATAAAGTAGAGGAAGATATATAATACAAACATCAATCAAATGAAGCTGGAGCAACTATTTTTCAAAGTAGACCTCAGATGAAGGAGTATTTTCAGGAATAAGGAAGGATAATGTAAAGGTGTTAATTCTCCAAAAAGATGTAAAAATCACTATTGTATGTATATAAAAAGAGAGTTTCAGGTGATTCTTAGAACAAAAGCAGATGTGTCTTAAAGGAGAAATAGACAAATCCACAATTAGAGACTTCTACTTACTCTCTTAGTAGTTGACCTGAACAAAACTATCAACTAACTAGACCTAACTGATATTTTAGGAAGGTCTACTCTTCAAGAACAGATTATACATTCTTTTCAAATGCAGATAGGATTTCACCAATACAAATCATATTCTGAGCCATAGAATAAAAATTAACAAATTTGAAAGAATAAAAATGATACAAATGCTATAGTCTGAATGTGTCCACCCAAAATTCACATTTTGGAATCCCAGTGCCAAAGGGATAATGTTAGGAGGTGGGGACTTTGGGAGTTGATTGAATCATGTGGGTTTTCACCCCCAAAAATGGAATTACTGCTCTTACAAAAAGTATCCTGCAGAGCTTCCTAGCCCCTTCTTCCTTGTAAAGATACAGGGAGAAGTCTACAACCCAGAAGTACCTTTGACCATGCTGCTGCCCTGAGCTCACACTTCAAGGTTCCAAAACAATAAGAAAAAAATTTCTGTTGTTTATAAGCTACGCAGTCAGCAGAATTTCATTAGCTAAGACACAAATAAGCTAAGACACAAGATGTTTTCCTTCTCAAACTCTAACAACTTAAGCTGAAGCCAATAATAAATTTATTTGAGGTCACCTAGGTGGCGCAGTTACTTAAGCATTTGACTCCTGATTTTGGCTCAGGTCATGATTCAGTGTCTTGGAAACCAAACCCCATACTGGGCTCCACATTCAGTGCAGAGTCTGCTTAAGATTCTCTCTCCTTCCCTCTTCTGCTCCCCCACTCATGCTGTGCCTCTCTCTAAGATAAATAAATCTTTGAAAAATAATAATAATAAATTTATCTGGAAAATCCCTTAATATTTGAAAACAATGTAACTGAAATGTGCTGAGGCATAACATAATTTGATATTTTGCAAAAACTGTAAGTGATCTAAATTGTTTGAAATGCAGAATATAGGAGTTATGACAATGTTAGAAGAAATGTAGATGTAGCTGACAGTGAACAGTGGAAAGCTGGCAGATTGGAGAGCCTAGGAAGTTTATCATGTTTTAGTAGAGACAAGCTAGTTTCTAGTAACAACTCTACCTCAATTGTAAGTTGGTTAACATAAGATCTATGTATTTCTTATTCATATAACAATATTGAGCAAGGTTGTTAGGTCTGTTTTCTTCCATGCAGTTACTCATAAACCCCGGCTCCTTCCATCTTTGACTCTGTCCTCTCTTAAGTATACTTAGCCAGCAGAAAGTAAAAAAAAGCATGGGGATACATGCAAGGAAGTTTAATAAACCACTCTTGAAGGAGATATATATGTTATTTCCACTTAAATCACATTTCAGAAAATACGGGCAGGTAGCCAAATCCAGGAGGTCTAAGAAGTGTAGTTTATTGTAGGAAGGGGAAGTGAGAATAGCTCAAACACAAGTGTTACCACATGCCTGTGGGAAGCTAGCAAGTATTTCCTATTGAGGAGACAGTTCAAACCATGCGAAGTGAACTGTGAAAACCACCTTTCCTTTCCATACAAGTAAAGGAAAAGAAAAAGTTGATTTTCGAATGCTGTTGTTACAAATGCTGTTGTGTTTAAGATCTACACACACAATAATGTTTTTAAAAGTAAAGTAAAGGTACCCATTCAACTTGGAAATTCATAGGTCTTTATTGACCTTAACAAAGTCTTAGGGACAAGGGACAGTAAGACAAACCATTTTTAATTAAACTGAGAAGTTAGAGATTAAGATCAAGTGCAGACTCCTTTGCCAAGAAGATTGTCAGGGAAATGACAAAAATGTGTGTTGACAGAGGTCGCCTTAAAATTGAGAAAGGGTGTTTGTGGTAAGATTAGAAAGGCGATGCTAAGAATGCTTGAAAATACCAAATGAAAATACTCTCAAATATACCAACATACAAGTGGAAATCTGACAAGATGAAATATATAATATGGGTTTTACAATACAGCACTTCTGAAGTGTCAGAAACTTTAAATTTTAATATTCACAAGAACCTTATGAGCTAAATATCATTATAATATATTAATTTGAAATTGGGAATGGCAGGCAATATCTTTAAGCAAATCTCCAATGAAGTAATTTTAGGAATCTAGAATTTAAAGCCAAGTCATTCTAATTCTGAACATTGCATTCTTAAATACTGTGTTCTTACCATCTTCTAAAACAGAATATACCTTCCAAATACATTGTATTGATTCAGACAAGAGGTAGTTAACAGATGGATGATGATACAAATAATTTGTTGACATGGTAGTAAAAATATGAAAGAAATCTTAAATTGTCCAAACTTTTCCCTTCATTGAAAACTAAGTTCACATTTTATGAATGAAAGAAAACTGTTAGAATTTGATACTTTGGCAATGTGATAAGAAATTGGAATGGTTACTGATAGTAAGGAGAATAATCGCTATTTCAATATCCATTTTAAGATTATAAGTCAGAGTTGAAGATCCAGATGAATTTAGAAGCCATTCATCAAACTTCTTATAAACCTAAGTTCGAAGAGAATTACTTAAATCTGACTCTTCCTTAAACATTGTATTAAAATAAGATTTTAAAAGTGTTTCTCTTCACATAGGCTCAGTTAGAATTACTCTTAAACAGTGCTTGAAAGAAAGGTTGAGATGTGACTTTGACCTTGAATTTCTCAAGAAGAAAGCAGCCCACTTAGGATCTGAGATTGTTGGAGTGCTGAGGTTTATTGACTTCTGAATAACATTACTATTTTACATAGCTTATAAACCTTCTCTTAAACATTTAACATTCTAATTTGGTTCATGTTTATGTGAAAATTTATAATAGGTTTTAAGATCTTCAGGGAAAAACATGCTTCTTGCGATTTCACCACAATGACTATAAAATTCTCTTGCATTTACTAGATATTCAGTTGGTGCATATTGAAATAATGAAAACATGCTCAAGATAAAAGGTTTTCAATTTTTTTTTTCACAGAGATCAATAAGATAAACACACTTGATCTCTGCAGGGAAAAAAAAAAAAAAAAGTTCCTGTAGAGATGATTGTCAGACTTTTTGTAGTTCTTTAGTTTGTGCAAGAAGTATTTGCAGGTTAACCTGAATAACCTGCAAATCTACCAGGTAATTATCTACTAAGGAATAAGCTATAACATGAGTGGACAATTAAAAACTGGTAGGGATGAGCATTATAGATTACACTATGGTGGAGTAAAAAACACATAAAATTTTCACAGGAAAAAATTAACACACCTATAGTGTTTGTGACAGGACTGCGAATATAGGAGGATAGAAACTAGTTATTGCCTTCCATGAATTTAGAAATATGTATACTTTTGGTAGATATGTGTATGTCTACTCTGTTTGATTGGAGTAGCTTTTCCAGGTACAGGGATGCTAAATTTTAGGGACCTAAGAGTTATACTTTCTAAATTGGCTGATAAGATAACAAGAAATTATAGTAATCAATAGGAAATACCAGATTAATAGGACCTCTCATTTTAAAATGTGCACCAAAACACCCAGGGGTACTTCCACCAACTCACAGGAGCATGCCATTTTAAATGTTCAAGAGAAACGTGTTAACACTCAATATGGTAGAAAAGTACAGGGAATATTTGATTTATAGTTTTCTTGCTAAGGCTACAATTATTTCCTTTTATCGTATTTTTGTTAAGCTGGATTTTCAGCAACTCTTGTGATAAAAAGTGAGTACCGTGTGAAAATTAATGTAGAATGAGAAATGATGGTTTAAAATTCAATCATATTCCTAATGGTGTCCATTCCCAACAACACAACCCACTAGTAATTGTGGTTATTTAACAATATTTAACAATATATTTTTCTCTCTCTCTCAGATAAATAAGTCAATATTTAAAAAGAGGGAGGTGGTGTGTACCTGGGTTGCACAGTTGATTAAGTGTCTGCCTCTTGGTTTCAGCTCAGGTAGTGATCTCAGGGTCAAGGGATAGATCCCTGTGTCAAGCTCCATGCTGGGCCTGGAACCTGCTTAAGATTCTCTCTCTCTCTCTCTCCTACTCTTATCCCTATGAGTGAGCTTATTCTCTTTCTCTCCCTCTCAAATAAATATATAAATCTTTTAAAAAATGCTATCTTTTAAATTCAAGAATATTTTTTCAAACAACTACTTAGTTGTTAAAATACAATTATACATTAAGTAGACTGAATGCCATTTCTTTAATAAACAGGACTGTTAGGCATTTCTTTTGGCCTAGGAGCATAGTGAAAAAATCACTGGATTACTAAGGTTGTGATGAAGTAATAAAGTTTGGAAACCTCTATAATAAAAGAAAGTGTTTTATCATTAATATTAACACGTGAGCTGCTATCTGTAATGCATGTGGGATTATGGATTTTGGTGGGATTTGTTTTTTTTCATGCTCAAAATGATATGTAACATTATCCTTGCTCTTAAGTTATCAAATAATAGGGCAAATAAGATATCAATAGAGTTCACACCTCTCAAAATAAGGTAATATTGGGCTTTCAGAAGAAATTATTATTTCAACTAATGTATGCTGAGACTAAAAATCACACCTCTTATTCTACCTCAGTCATCTTAATACAAGTTATCCTTTTGGTCAAGAAATGTTTGTACTCTTTTCATTTTTCCTTAGGTTTTAGCCACTAGATGTATAAACTAAGTGGTTTTCTATTTAACATCTGTCATTACATTGGGGAACATGATTTTGCCTATCTAGACATTAAATGAGTGTCCACATTTGTGGGATGATATTGCTCAGTCTTTCAACTCATGTTTATAATTCTTAGAGAAACTCTTCAGAATTGGATCACTCTCGTCATGTGACACTAATGTTAAATATCTACAACTGACTAAAGTGCAAAATTCAGTGGTTTTTGCCATGAAAAGGCAGACATGTACAACTGGAGTTTATGTGTATAAGCAACAGCAGTCATATTTATACTTCTACAGTAAGCTTGGGTTCTTTGACTGGCACTTCTAACCCTTGGTGGATGTTTATCTAATAAAAAATCCTTAATCTCCTATCATATCCAGACCCAGATAAGAGATGACAAATCTGAAAATAATTAAACTTCTTTTGCTTCAAATATTAAAATTTTGATCCTGATTGGTAATGAATTCCTTCCCTTCATTTGCAAAGCAGATGATGGGATCATTAGACCACTAATTCACCTGTTTAGTTTATCATAATACACTGAAAGTGTAGTGGTCCTTTGTTGTGTCAACTTGGCTCTGATACAATGACCAGATATTCAATTAAACACTAATGTTTGTGTTGTTGTGAAGGTTTTTTTTTTTTTTTTTGCACATGTAATTAAAGTTTGTAATCACTTTCAAATAAGGAAGATTGCTGGCAGCGTGTCTTTAGTTAACCATGAAACATCCTGACAAAACCATGTTTTCTGCCTTCTTTGCCCATAATGTCCATCATCTTATTCTTGATCTATCCTGTAATTGAGAACTGCAATATTAATATCCTTTTTATCCATGATATTGTTTCATCCAGGAAGATAGCAGATATAAAGATTGTATATTAGACTCAGTGGGCAAAGAGTCCAGATTAGAGGAGGTGCTAAAGTTGTTCAGCATTTTCACAAACATGACCTATATGTGTATTCAAAAATCAAAATAATGAGAAAACATGTTTTAAGCGAAGTTCAGAGAAGGAAAGTTGTAGGGAGGAATGGCATTCTTGTTTTTCTTGTATTAAGACATATTTCTTGTATTAAGACATATTTCTTTGATGGAAAATGACACTTTCTCATTCTGAACAGGAAAATTTAAATTTAAAAATGTCCCTTACGCAACACTTTTGAGCTATAATGTCCCTTATTCAACACATTATGTTGAATAAGTTACAGGGGTCTTTAAGACTCAAGGAATGAGTCATTATACTCTGATTTTTATAAGACCTTTCTGTTGATGTTGAATTCAATCACCTATAACTCTGCAGTGATTTAGAAGGAGTTTTTCTTCTATTTGTTTTGTCTTCTTTCTTTTCTAAGAGTTCTTAGAAACATGAAATTTGCATTTTCCATTCTAATTTTGACTCATCTCAAATAAATTAATTAATAAAGATTTTTTAAAATAGATTTTTTAAAAGGAATCTTTACACCCAATATGGGACTCACACTTACAACTCCAAGATCAAGAGTCACATGCTTTAACAACTGAGTCAGCCAGACACCCCATTAATAAAAATATCATTTAGTGAAGCTGAGTTAGGCAGAAATTAATTGATTTCCTTTCATTGTTACATGTGGTATGAATTAGATAATAAACAAATTATTCCTCTCTCTTAAGTTTAATAATATTTTTATCATTTTGTTTACCATCTTGGAGTTTAAAATATTTCTAGTGGTAAGTTGGAACAAAACTATATATTATCAGAATTTTAGAGATTAAATTTATTTTATAATTTACTGGAAGTGTTCCCTTTCCAGCATATTATTATGCAGTTACAGATATTGCATTCATCTTTTTTTGGTATAAAAGCTTATCAAAAGAGAATAGCACAGATTAAGTTGCTTAAACAAGAGAAATTCATTTCCTCACAAGTCTGGAGGCTAGATGTACAAGATCAAGTTTCCAGCAAAGTTGGTCTTTTGTGAGCCTCATTTCCTGTCAGATGTGTGTGTACTCACATTGCCTTTCGTCTGTACAAGACCATTTTTGGTATCTCTTCTTCTTATGGGAACACCTGTCCTGTTGGATTAGAGCTCCACCCACATGACATCATTTAACCTTTATTTATTGCCTCCCTGTTGTCCCTGTCTCTACAGGTAGCAGATGGGATGTTTTTGGAGGGAAACACAATTCTGTGCATTACTGATATACTTTATGAGACTGCTACATTTTCTTCATAGTGTTCTGAATAAAAGAACAGAGAAATAGAAACATTCGGAAGATAAAGGAAGTCTAATAATAATGTTCCATTAATTAAAATCTTATTTCCAACACACAGTTACACATTTAAGATTCATACGATTAATTCGCCACTTGGAAGCATGCAGTAGAATAGGAAAACTTAAAAGTCCAAACAGATTTTATTTAAAGCAAGCAAGCTGCTTTTTCCATTTCTTTTGAGAATAATCTTTTATTTGTGTTCAAATTAACATTTTGGTGTTACTGATGTTTAAAATGTTTTAGTACTTAGAATTTAAGAAATAAAAAGAAATGTTTTCTATTCAGAATTAGACACATATCTGTGGAAGCATTCATGTGCGCCCATGAGTGAACATGCATGTGTGTGTGGACACACACACACACACACATCCTAATTCTTTTTTTTTTAAGATTTTTTAGACTTTTTTAAAGATTTTTAAAGATTTTTTTTTTTTAAGACTTTATTTATCTGAGAGAGAGAGTGCGTGTAAGAGAGAACATGAGAGGAAAGACGGTCACAGGGAGAAGCAGACTCCCCATGGAGCTGGAGCCAGATGCAGGACTCAATCCCAGGACTCTGGGATCATGATCTGAGCCCAAGTCATTTAAACAACTGAGCCACCCAGGTGCCCCATACATACCCTAATTCTTACTTAACAGCCAGAAGTTTACACATATAATTGTATGAACCAAAAATAAAATGTGTTTTTTCAAAGTCAGTTAATTATGGAAGAGTGCGATACTAGAGCAGAATAGTATGTAAGAGTTATATTGATAAAGCTTAGTATATAACTTACAGATGGATGAAGATACTGGACTGAAAATTTAAAACAAAATGAATATGTATATTTGAGAGCTGAGACTTAACAAATTCCAATAACAACCCACACTATAATATCTTATATTCATTAAAGCAGAGGTAAGTATAAATTTAATTACCTGCCTGAAAACACCGAGTCTCTAAGTATTAAATAAAAACATCAAATTATATTTTTGCCTCAACTGCTTTTAGAAACTTAAGGTACAGATCAAGAAAACACAAGAAAGTCATAGCATATTGATAGAAATATAATTGGGATTGATCAAGAAGTGACTGCCTGAGAAAAAGCACCTGTATCGCTCCCCTTTCAGTGCCCCAAACCTTGTTAGTTTTGTGTGTGTGTGTTTACGCACATAAGTGTAGTAACATATTACATCACTTCCTACCTTTATCAGAAAGAAAAGGAAACTAGGAAGGCTGAGATAACTGATGGAGAGCAAGGTAGCCCAGGAGTTAGGACAAGAAGGATGAATAACACAGACCATCCTGATAAGAGAATATAGTTGGCCCAGAAACCTCACCTTTTGTTACTGACAAAATACCAAATGCCCGGGTTGAGCTAAGAACAACCACATGTGGTCATGTATCCTATTCACATTCTAAGTTAATATACAACCTCCCCCTTTCCTTATCCCAAAACTTAAATTATTCACACAGAGAAAGGGGAAGAATAATCTTGAATTTAATGAGTTGAAAATTCAAATCGATAAGAAGTGACAAATTCATTAATCCTAAAACTAGAAAATAACTACAAATAGGAAGACTATGTATTATTTTCTTTGACTTAACAGAAGTGAGGACTGATGACCCAAGTAAAATGAGTTATAGACAAATAAATTTACATATTTATATATCTGTTTTTTAATTGGAAATTTCAACCTGCTACAGAGATGCAATTTTTATTAAGAAAAAAGAAAAAAAACCTCTCATCATTGAAGGCATTATTTAAAATCTTGGACACATGTTACCATATATTATGAGTAAGAAATGACTGGTTGAAGAAGGCTTTTGTGGAAAGATCATTTGCAGTTGGTAGGAACCATATTTTTCAAAGGTCCTGCACTTTGATGGTTCATGTCAAATTGGAACTGATATAAAGCAAATTTGAGAGAGTCTGGGAGGTATGGTAAGAGATGAAATCTCAGAGGTCGGAGGGGTGGAGAACGCACAAGACTAAATATTTGGGGCTTTATTCTAACAGGCTTTTTTACTTTTAAAATAAAGGTGTTCAAGTGCTATGACTGATTTTTAAAATGATTTTTCTTTGTATACAGTATGTAGAACAATTTAAAGCAATTTAAAGGTGGGAATTGGTGAAAGATACCTACTGCAGTAATCCTGGGGAAAGATAATGATGATTTTGGTTAATGTGGCAACAATGGGGAATAGATTGCACTAAAATAATTTAATATTTAAGAAATAAAACGAGATTTGGTTTAGAATATATGATATAAATAAGGAATAATATCTAATATATGTTTTTATTTCAGTTTTTCCCAATCTAATGGATAGTGATAACCTTTACTAAAATAGTACTTTTTAAAGGTACAATCATGATATTCAAACAAATTTAAAATGGACAAGATGCCCTTCAACGGATGAATGGATAAGGAAGATGTGGTCCATATACACTATGGAGTATTATGCCTCCATCAGAAAGGATGAATACCCAACTTTTGTAGCAACATGGACGGGACTGGAAGAGAATTATGCTGAGTGAAATAAGTCAAACAGAGAGAGTCAATTATCATACGGTTTCACTTATTTGTGGAGCATAACAAATAGCATGGAGGACATGGGGAGATGGAGAGAAGAAGGGAGTTGAGGGAAATTGGAAGGGGAGGTGAACCATGAGAGACTATGGACTCTGAAAAACAATCTGAGGGATTTGAAGGGGCGGGGGGTGGGAGGTCGGGGTACCAAGTGGTGGGTATTATAGAGGGCATGGATTGCATGGAGCACCGGGTGTGGTGCAAAAATAATGAATACTGTTATGCTGAAAATAAAAAATAAATTTAAAAAAATGGACACATCCCAAAACTTTAACATTATGGCCCAGTTAATTCAATTTTATTCACTAAGAAGATAACAGTTCATTCAAAAGAACATAGCCAAATATATAGGCAATCAAGAAGGCTGAAATAAATTTGTTGTTGTAAAGATGGCTTCTTTCACAATGGGGGATGGAAATCAATGGACTTTCTGTCAAAGTTGAGTTGCCGCTCTATTGACAAGGATAGTGTAGATTGCTATTAGTTATCTACTGCTCAGAGAGTTGTCAATAATTTAAGGACAATGCCAGGAAACATGATTTCACAGGATTCCCAGAATTACAGAAGGTAATCTTTTTGTAACCATTTCAAGATTTTTCTCAATATTTGGGAATAACTGTGACGAAGGAACACTAATCAAAATTTCAGTATTGGAACAATGATTTTGTCATGACCTTGCAAAGCTACACTGAAGGTGTGAGGAATAAGTTGGATACATGAGTCTGGAAATCATGTGACATTGATTTTACATGGACGTGGTAATGAAAGTCATTGCTTCAAGAAATAGATTAAGAAGAGAGTAGTTCCTCACCCAAGCTTTGAAGAACACTAATAGTTAAGAATACTGCAGAAAAGTCTGCAAAGGGAAGCAGTAAGAGTGAGGACCAATATCAGTGGTTTTTCATATGGAACGACAAAGAGGGACGCCTGGGTGGCTCAGTTGGTTAAGCAGCTGCCTTCGGCTCAGGTCATGATCCTGGGGTCCTGGGATCGAGTCCCACATCGGGCTCCTTGCTCGGCAGGAAGCCTGCTTCTCCCTCTGCCTCTGCCTGCCACTCTGTCTGCTTGTGTTCGCTCTCTCTCCCTCTCTCTCTCTGACAAAAAAAAAAAAAAAAAATTTAGAAAGACAAAAAAATGAAGGAGGTCTTATCAGCATTGCTAAATGTGGATGTCAAGTATAATAAGGACAAAATATTTAGACCAAATAAATTGCTGCAATTGTAGGGTTGCCTAGGCCACAGAAAATTTGATACAAAAATGTGTATTTCAAGCAGAAAAGAAGTGTATTCCTCTTTTATCCTGTATTGTCAAATGTATGGTCCTAGTTAACAGAAGAATCTCCCCCAGGTGATGACTCAAATGTTGTTTCTCTCATGGTTTATTTCCCACTATTCTCAATGCCTCTCATCTTTGTCTATACCCAGGCAAAGGAAAAGAAAACAAAAGAACATGGAGAAACCCTTTTCTTTAAAAAAAAAAGTATTTTTTTAAATTAACATATAATATATTAGTAGCCCCAGGGGTACAGGGCTGTGAATCACCAGGTTTACACACTTCACAGCACTCATCATAGCACATACCCTCCCTAATGTCCATATAACCCAACCACCCAGAAACCCACCTTCTTAAAATTTCTGGCTCATAAATGATACATCAACTTAAATCTCATAGCCTAGAACTGTTGTTATTAACCACATCTAAATTCTAAGGGAGACCTATGTGCTTAAGAAGGAAAAACAACACGAATTTTGGTGAAAACCTAGAAGTCTTTATAATATATATCTATTGAATTTAGAGATACTGTTATCATGAACCACAAAGGACCTATAAGGTAATGAGATTGGAATGGACTGGGAAATAAAAGAAAAGGCAGTAGGTTCCACTGTGCTTTCAAATCTGAGGGCCAAGAAAAGCAGGGTATAAGTAGAAGTTAGTAAGGAATATGAAGCTGAGTTTTTGTTTTTTCCATTATCATTTCCATTCTCTTCCCTTTCTCCTCTTTTTTCTTCTTGTTATTATTATTATTACTATTCGATTTTAAGGAAAGTTTCCCAACAATGTGTAAAAATTATAAGACTATATGGGGAAAGATTGAGAAAATAAGAAAGAAAAATATTTATTAATAATTAAAATATGCCTGAGAGAGAAGGATGGAAAGGACACGTATGAACAAAGAAACATTTCCGCCATTGAAAGGAATATGAGTTAAGTTACTCATGCTATTTGAAGGAGAAATATACTGTTCTCTAACAGCGCCACCAAAAATTGCACAGCTTCTCAGAAGAAGGAGAAGATGGTAATAAATTTATTTAACTTGATATTTTTGATAACCAGTGAGCTTTTATTTTATGGTATGGAGTAAAATCATTTAAGAGTAACATTGTAGAGAGGAGCGTCATGCTGGCCAAGTGGACAGGCACTTCAGAAAACATCTAAATATGGTGTCCTCTGGAAGAAAACATACAGGGAAATCTGGGAAGACATCAGTGGAGGATCAGGTTGTAAGAGCCTATGACTTTGAGAAGGAAGATAAAAATGATCTGAGTGGTTCAGAGGAGGATGTTACGGAAGGGAAGACTCCAGTAATTGAGAAGCATGGGAAGAAAAGGACTTCTGCAGCAGTATTTGAATATATGGGGGGGTGAAGTACAAAATATGCTGGAAAGATTTGGGGCTGACATTAACAAGGCTCTTCTTGCCAAGAGAAAAAGACTAGAATTGTATACCAAAGCTTCTCTCAAAACTAGGAACCAGAAAACTGAACATGTTTGGAAAACCCAGCAAGAGCAAAAGCAGAAGCTTGACCAAGAATATTCTCAGTAATTTCTGACTTTGTTTCAGCAGTGGGATATAGATGTGCAGAAATCTGAGGAACAAGAAGAAAAACTAGCTAACATGTTTTGACGGCAACAAAAGTTTTTTCAACAATCCAGAATTGTTCAGAGCCAGAGACTGAAAACAATTAGACAGTTACATGAGCAGTTCATAAAGAGTATGGAGGATTTGGAGAAGAATCACGATAGTCTACTTATTGTTGCACAAAATGAACAGAAAAGAAGTGGCTATGTTGCAAAAAAAAAAAAAAAAAAATGATGGAAACTCAGTAGCAAGAGATGGCAAGTGTTCGAAAGTCTCTTCAGTCCATGTTATTCTGATGACTCTTTGAAGGAAGAACTTGAATCTAAGTAATATGATACAACTACAACATTAGCTAAGAGGCGTGTAATTCTTTTAGAGTGGTTTAAAAATTCTAGTTTAAAATAATACGTCTTGTTAATTGTTAGCTTAAGTGCAAGACCCTTCCTTCTGTTAACCTTCAGATAAAACTGAACAGTAATGTGAATCCAGATCTTTAATAGTAATAGTGAATTTTTCTCTTTAACACTTGTTAATTAACTTTTAGCAATAAAGATGATTTAATTAAAAAAAAGAGTAACATTGTAGGAAATATAGTAGGAAATGGATGAGATAGCAGGCATGGAGAAAGAGAAGTTTGAAGAAAGGAAGTGGGGAAGTTGTTCTGAAGAAAAGATTCACGGTAGCCATACTCTCGGTTTTGAAGGGGAAAAAAAACCCACTTTATTAATATTTAAAAATCTAATAGAAACAGAAAGAAGAAAAGAGAAATCTGCACATAGATGAGGGCAATAGTAAGCAGTAAAGAAGAATAAGACAAAATATCAAATCAAGTACTTAAAAACATCCAGCCTCATTAGTTGGGTAAGCACCGTGGAGACAGCCAGGCTGAAGTCCTGATTGAGAGGCCTGGGTGGAGCGTCCTCCCCTTCGGTGAGACTTCCAACTGACCATGTGCATAAGGGCCATATTTATAGGGCAAATGACGAGGTCTGAAGTTAACCATGTGTTTGCCTACATGTGCAGTATGGAACAAGCTGTATTCCTATGTTATCATGTCTTTACCTCTTCAAGGAGCTTGGGCCATGTGTGCTTTCCTCCCCTCCCGGAATCCCTTCTGGGGGCCAGCCCAGCCTGGAGCCAGAGGTGATGCAAAGGAGGAGTTACAGATTTGGTGTCCAGACCAGAAGGGCCAGTTCTGAGCTGGAAGCAGCTAATGTGCAACTAACCAGGTTCCCAAGGTCACTCAGGCAGCACATGTCTCACATACAACATGCAGTTTGAGATGTTATGCAGGACAAATCACAGAAACCTCCATCCATACAATGCAGAGGTAGAGTTTAAAATACAAATTTCTTGGAAATGTAGTTGAATGGCTAGCAAAACATAGAGACTAAATTTAGAGCTCTATTTTCTTTGAGTTTTTATGAAACTAATATTCTCTGTTACATGACTTTCTCCCAGAATAGGTAACAGTTGGGCGTAGGCACAGACGAGCAATCACTGGGTCAACCCAGGGTTGGTTTTGTACTAGATTGGTATGATAAGCAAATAGGATCTGAAGTGTTACTGGAAGTACAGAATGTGAAAACTGGTATGGATAAGACATGAAGAAAAGAGAGGGCTCACTGGTGGTGCCAATTTGTCCTGCCAATGAGAGAAAGTCAAAATAGTGAATTTAGTTTGGGCCATAATGGGAGTAGAAGAACAAGCAATGTAAAATGAGTGAGAGTAGTCAAGGAATGAAATATCTGAATTACTGGGTTTTCAATGGAACATTTATAAATACTGACAATGATCCATTCTAAGATTTTTTCCAAAAAGGGAGCAATATAGGTGCAATGGAAGGGAAGATAATCAGAAATGAATTGGTTAAGCAACTGAGAGTCCATGATTTTGTAATTATTATTGATGATGGCAAGGATTGGGTGGAGAAGAAAATGGAGCAAGTCCTAAATTCTAAAATAATTTTGGAGGAGAGCAGCAGATACAATTGTGGATGTGTGTGGGAAATTTTTTAAATAAATGGCATGGATACTATTCCAAAGGCAGAGTTGTTGGTTCATTGGCTGGATTATTTTGCAGGAAGAAGATAAGGGGGTTGTTTTTCAAAATAAGCAGTGGAACAGCAGGGACAGTGACCCAGTCTCTCTTCATATGAAGCTGTGAGAATAGATCCACAACTCAAGAGGGTGGCAGGGAAAGTAGTGCCTTCCAAATAAGGGCAAATTTTAAGTTCAAGGAGTAGAGAGATGTTGAGTTTGCTAAACTTGGACTAACAGCTGCAAAATTCCCACTAGGAGGATTTGGGAGATAAGGAAATTATAATATTTTCATGTGCTAATTAATATCTTATTAAGTCGCTTTTACCTAATCTTCATAAGGGAACTAGACTGGCGTTCAATTCCAGATATGCTTTACCCATGAATACAGAGAGCAACAGTGCTTCCTTTGGAGCATGTGTTCTGTACCAAAAAATCAGGAAACAAAAAAATCTTTATTTTAAAATATTCTTTCTCACAGTTTGTTCGAGTACATATTTTGTTATAGAATATAATGGGATTCATAATGGGGAACTTCAGTCACATGTTCTAAATCTCAAAGGAAGTTAAGTCCCAACATACATGAACTAACAATACTCAAGGAATTTGAGCAGGACCTTAGTATACTGTATAAAATCCAAACTGGAGAAACTTCTATCTCTGTTGATTCAAAAGAACTGTGAGACCTCCAAGGGTCAAAATCTTTAACATTTCTCAGCCCTGAATTGATGAAGCATACATGTAACATCTGTTGGTATTTATCATCAAAATTTTTGGAGTATTTAGTATATTAAGAATATGCTAATCGACTCCACTACTCTGAGTAAGGAAATATTTCCTTACGCAATATAGATGGTTAGAAATACTGCCTGCAGAGAAGAATATGCATTGCATTTTCAAAATAATTTATGAAAATATAATGGGGTAATCATCCTAACATAGATTCTTATTCTCATGGATGATGATTCTGGTCTATTTTAAATAAAAAGTAAGAAACGTTACTGAATATTTGATTTAGTAAAATAGATTCATAATGGTTCACCAGAAATTATCTCCTAATTTTATTTAAATTTTCTGGATATGGAAACACCGATGGTTCTTTGGTTGATGAGGCCTTATTTGTTTAGAAATGAGCAATGGCACCCCCACAGGGTCACAGAGAAGCTTTTATCAGTAACAGCCTTTAGGCCACAGTTTGCAATCAGTGAATATTTATATTAGTAGCAATTGCACCAGACAGTAATTATCTTATCACAGAGGAAAAGGTTAAAAAGAAGCTTCTCCATTGGACACCCACTGTGTGGATAATTAAGTATCTCCATGGCTTCTTTCATTACTGCATTCAATAATAGTTAAATACTAGGGAACCTAGCTATAATCAGACATGATTTGATGAGACATAGAGAAAGACAGGAACAAACAATTTTTGTCTCTCGTTTTACTTGCTAAATTTCTTAATTTGATAGACAATGGTAAACATTTTTATAATATCCCCTAGATACCCACTGTTGTCCAATGAACAAAGTTATTAAGTAGAAGTACTTAATTGCATCCTGTGACATTCTAGAAAATATATTAGGATACCTAAAGCAATTTTTTTTTCTTTTAAAAGTAGATTGAAAGTTATTTGTGAAGATAATTCTTAAAGGCAATTTATTTCTGACACATTTAGGTGATATTTAAAATATTATTTTTGTCAGACTGGGGCAATAGACTCCTCTGTATTATTCATCCCTTGAAGCCAGTGAAGATCTTTCAATAAGGGTACATCCATGCTCCCTTTCAGGTTATTAAAATAAAATTTCTTTAACAAAATAGTAATATAGGCTAGTAAATGTCACCTGAGAAACACTGAAAAATAATGCATTAAATTCGACTAAAATTAACTCAGTAAAATTGAAAGAAATGCTAATAGGTTTTGTTTTGTTTTGGGGTAGGGGAGAGGCAGAAGGAGAGCGAGAGAGAGAGGATCTTAAGCCGACTTTACTCCCAGCATTGAGTGCTTTGCCGGTGGTGAGGGAAAATCAAGTCCTTTGCTTCACCAACTGAGTATTTGGAAAGGAATTGCAATTCAGAATGTGCAACCACAGGCAAACCATACGCAAGTTAGAGATCAAAGAAGCTCATACTTTATAGAGGAAAAAC
Organism: Mustela erminea; assembly: GCF_009829155.1. Taxonomy (NCBI): domain Eukaryota; kingdom Metazoa; phylum Chordata; class Mammalia; order Carnivora; family Mustelidae; genus Mustela; species Mustela erminea. The sequence goes on along the minus strand of NC_045628.1, from coordinate 42,547,484 downwards.
AGGAGGTCAGGAGGGACTGCTCAGAAAGCAAGTCCATTGGAGGAAAGCCAGAGTTCAGGGCGGCGCTGGTTTCTCATTGGCTGAGTTGTGGCATTTTCTTTTTGACTGAGATTGTTTCTGGACAAGGGGCAGTTCCTCCTTCCTCCTGCTGAGAGACTAAAGTAGGCTTTTCCCTGTTATGGCCAGGTAGGCAGGAGAGCTTCCCCAACTGGCTTCACAGCTCCATCTTAAATGGCATTTCCTTTATTCACTTTCACATTATACAAATAAGGAGCTCGATGCTTCAGTTTCTGACAAAAGATACTGACTCAGTATGTAGATGATACCAATTTCTTCTCTTCTACCTGCCGAAACTCTCCATTCAGAGCTCCTGTTTCTGTAACCTGAGAATGTGAAATAGGCCCAGAGAACAACTGCTTATGCATTTATTTATTAATCCAACAAAACATGAAGCAGCCACTATCCTTCAGACACTCTTCTAGGCACAAGATATGCACTGCAGAGAAAAACAGTGTAAAATTGTTTCACTGAAAGAAATTAGGGTGCCACATCAATGGTTAGCAAAGACTAGAATTATCTCATTACATGATTTTGCTATAGTCAATTCTAGTAGTCTAAAGTAGGTAATTGCTCAGGCTACAACACTGCATTTTAGAGAGCGATGTTTTCACAGATTAGGTTTTTATCCATATTCATATTCATAAAACAACATTTTATATAATAAATATTTATTGATCTCCAGAATTTTGCCACTTACCATTACTCGTGCCAAGTGAGCAAATACAGGCATGGATTTCTGCACCCAGTCTAGTCTAGTGGCCTCTGGTCATTTAGGAGGGGCCAAAAACAAAAAACTGAGGAGTCAGAGAGTTTGAGATGAGGAACCTGTATGATAGTGGGAGAGCTCGGAGCATGGGATATCAAGAAAGCTTTAACAAGAAAATGATTCAAAGACAGAATGGTGAAACAAAGTAAAAATGCTACTGATAATTTAAATAAGAAAAAGACAATGAAATGACAGGCGAGTTTGGCAAATAAAATTTGTTGCTAAGCTTACAAGAATAATTCCGTTTTAAAAAATCAGAATTCGAGTTCCTGATTGTAGTTAAGAAATGGACCCATAGTAAATATGTCTTCCAAGAAGTTTTTATAAAGGGGCCCCTGGGTGTGTCAGTCAGTTAAGTGCCTGCCTTCAGCTCAGGTCATGATCCCAAGGTCCTGGGATGAAGCCATCCTCAGGCTCTCTGTTCAGTGGAGAACCTGCTTCTCCCTCTCCTTCTGCCTGCCTTTCTGCCTACTTACACTCTATCTCTCTGCGCCAAAAAAAAAAAAAAGAAAGAAAAAGAAAAAAAAAGTTTTGATGAAATAAATTAGAAGTGGAGATAGGTCTTTATTTTTAAGGCTGGAAAACATTTGATCAGGGTTCCTAATATAAGGTTGATGAATAAGATTATGGAACTGAATGGGGGGAAATGTGCATGTTTATTTTCAATGACTTCTATTTAAATCCAGCTTTTCTTTCAATTATTAATATAGAGAAAAAATTCAAATAACTTATTTCTGGCGTGCCTGACTGGCTCAGTAGGTTAACCATCTGCCTTCAGCTCAGGTCATGATCCCAGGGTCCTGGGATCCAGCCCCACGTCTGGCTCCCCACTCCGTGGGGAGCCTGTTTCTCCCTCTCCTCCCTGGTCCTGCATCTCTCATTATCTCTGTCTCTCTGATTCCAATAAATAAATAAAAAAATAAAAAACTTTGTTATATTTGTATCAATAATAGAAACCATAGTCACTTTAAAATATTTTAGCTGTTCCACTTACAGAGAAATGTTATTTACACTCAGATATTTATTATTATTCAGAAATTACTGTGTCTATGATTCTTGCTTCTAGTTCTTGTTACTAAATAAGCAAATACGTATATACTATATCAAAACTGTTGTTTTTAATATTTTTAATATTTTAATTGTGGGATAATTGTGTATTTATGGAAAATTGCAAGAATAACCCAGTGGTTTCTTCAACCAGTTTCCCCAAATAGCAAACACTTTATATTACCACTATAATTTTGTCAATCTCCCCTCTGAAAATTAGTACTTTACTAATAACTAAACTCCTAACTTTAATACTGATTTTAACTCCAAGTGCTTTCTCATTTTATATCCATTTTCTGGAACATACTGGCCCTCCTTCTTTGAATATTCAAATTCTATCCATGCTTTGACAAAGTTTAAAATACCCACGATGTGTATAGTTTATGGCATTGGCGTAGGCACCTTAAATAATATATTTTGTGACTTTTTATCACTACTGTGATAACCATACAATTTAATATCCTTCCAAATGTAAGTACATTAAACATGAGAGTAGATGCATGAAAATTGATATAAAATAAAGTTTTAAAACTGACAAAACTAGGGTTCTTAACTATGGACAGTAAGACTGCTGGCCAGGGAGGGAAACAGTAAGCCCAAGTATATCGATAGCAAGCTAGCTAGATAGCTAGAGAAAGAAGTGGCTGAAAGGGACTCTGGAAATAAAGAAATTGTTATGAAACAATATTTTGGCTAATTCTTTTTTTTTTTTAAGATTTTATTTATTTATTTGACAGAGAGAGAGAGCACAAGCAGGCAGAGTGGCAGGCAGAGGGAGAAGGAGAAGCAGGCTCCCTCACTGAGCAGGGAGCCTGACATGGAGCTGAATCCCAGGGTCTTGGGATCATGACCTGAGCAGAAGGTGGACATTTAACCAACTGAGCCACCTAGTGCCCCATGGCTAATTCTTCTTAAAAGAATATGTCTATAGTGCTTTATGAAGTTTTTTGAAGCAACTAATAAGAATTGTTATATTGTGGTATGTTTCAATTTTATACATTCTTTATGTTATATTTTCATAACTTTTTAAAAACTATAAATAGAATTGTATCATACAGTACCATTATTGAGAGATATCTTTTTGATAAAAATCTAATAATAAGTAGTAGAAGTTAATATTAAGAAGTAATATGAGTTATAAGTTTTATTCGCTTACCTGACCACATAAAATCTCAACTTACCTTTTAATAGAGTTGATGTGAGTTTTCACTATTTATAAGCTTCAGCCATCCAATGGTAATTAGCATGAAGGTGTTATGCACTCTTGTCCTAATACAGGTTTCCTTTTAACCTTTCTAAGAGGTCCTGCTATTTTTTGCTTCATTGCTTTGCTTTATTGAACATTATACGACATGGCAAGCAATTAAGTATGATTGTGTAGGAAATTAAATCAGCAAAAGTGCATTAATGGTCAGGTTTAAATACACAAAAGCAACAAAATTGAAGTAAAGGTTGCAGTTCTATATTTAACTTATCTTATTGTGTCCAGGTACTATAGAATGTAAAAATGTGTTAAATCATTCATGCTTTGAAGAGCATAAAAATATTTCTTCACAGTGGGTTCACTTGATGACAGGATTTAAAGTCCCTTCATGAAAGGTTCATAATTATCCTTATTTAATAGCCTTCCCAGGGTTAGTTTTTATTTGTCATCTCATTCTTGGCAGAATGGGGCTAAATTCTAAACAGGCCAAGTACTTGAATGTATATGTAGTATTCACTGATTATCTATTTTCAACATATAATGTAAATATATATGAATATCACATCACTCTTTCATTTTTTTGTCTTTGTTTCACAAAAAAAGACAGTTTGGATTAGTGAAAATAATTTCAGTGGAAAATGAGTCCAGACTAGAGATTAAGAGTTTTCATTAATTATTTTTAATTAAAAGATAAATTATATCCTATGATAAAACTGAATGGACAGTTTTGCTAAATATAAGTTACAAATATTCATGAAGTAGAAAATCTTGGAGACCATGAAATTTTTTTTTAATTGATAAAATAGTATTTCCACACAAGTCCTAGCCCAAATGGTTTCTTTGGTATTTTCTTTTGAACTTTCTGATGAGAGAAAATTTCCTTGCTTTAAAAATGAATCCGGGGCACCTGGGTGGCTCGGTCATTAAGCATCTGCCTTCAGGTCAGGTCATGATCTCCAGGTCCTGGGATTGAACCCCTTTAGGGGCTGCAGGCTCAGTGTGGAGTCAGCTTGAGGATTTTGTCTCTCTCCTCTGCCCCCCCCCCCCCGCTCATTCTCTCTCTCAAATAAATAATACATTTTTTTCTTTTTAAATATTTTATCTATTTATTTGAGATCATGACCTGAGCATAAAGCAGACACTTAATTGACTGAGCCACCCAGGCACTCCTAAATAAATCTTCAAAAAAAGTTGTTGAACTTTTTAACTAAATTTATAGTAGAGGGCATGAGAATCTCATTATTTCGCTTTTGGTAAAACATCACTCAAAATTTCACAAAGTTTAAATTTGATTTAAATGTTTGAACTGGATTTTTAAAATGGCAAATATTATTATTGCAATTAACTGAGTTTCTGTGTGGAGAAACAGTGAGATGGGAGCGAAATGAAAGAGAGAAATTCTAGGCCTAGGTATACAGACTATTCTTATAAGATTAATGATTAAAAAGAACCTTCTCTGGAGTCACGATGCTAGTCACAACACTAGTACTACACAGAGCACATGCATACAAATCAGTCTTTAAAATGAAAGCTACTTATCAATGGTATCCCTGGATAGCAATTCAAGAAGCCTTATTCTATAGTGTTATGTACATGTTAGACAGCTTAAAAGAGCACCAGGGGTTCTAACAAAATTAAGGATGTGCTATTAAAAATCACAGAATTTTACAAATAAAAGTTCTGATTGCTTTCCACATAAAAGTAACAGAAAAGCTTTGTTTAAAAAGAGAAACATTTAGTGAAAAGGCTCAAATAGCAACATTTTTCTTTCTTTTTTTTTTCTTTTTTTAAGATTTTATTTATTTATTTGACAGAGAGAGAGAGATCCCAGGTAGGCAGAGAGGCAGGCAGAGAGAGGGGGAAGCAAGCTCCGTGCTGAGAAGAGTCTGATGTGGGGCTCAATCTCAGCACCCTGAGATCATGACCTGAGCCAAAGGCAGAGCCTTAACCCTTGAACCACCTACACACCCTGCAAAATTTTTCAGTATGGGATTTGGTGGCTAGAAAAGGAAAGGTCATACAGCTATTGAGAACCTCATAGTTCTAGCATGTAAAATTATAGGAAATAAATGCTGACACATGATGCAAAATGAGCAATTGGGAAGTTTCCCCTCACAAACAATATTTTACATCAGTATATTGATGACATGTCACCCGAGGCATTTGAGGTTTCATGTAATAAACTGAAAACAACATCTTCTCAGTGCAGGCTGATGAGGCAACAGATTTCAACTACAAATGCCAAGCTGTAGTATTTGTCAGATTTGTTAAGTGGTGGTAAAATTCAGTGTGATATAGTCTCCCACAAATAACACCTGAAACAAGAAAGTAGCAAAATATATTTAATAGTTTGTCTTCCTATCTGGAAACAAAATGTCTATCTTAGAATTACTATGTTTGTATCTAGAGAGATATTTGGCTTCTTGAGAGGTTTTGCCTCCGTTTTAAGAAAAGAAGCTCCTGACTTTATTATAATATACTGTACTTTTCACAGGGAGATGCTGTGTCAAAAATTCTTGTCATTGAAAGGAAATAGTGCTAGATAACGCCAGAAAATGGATTTATATTTTTAAAATATTTCACTCAAGAATGTTAAAAAAATGTATGAAAGCCTGAAGAAACGTAAGTCACCTGATGTGTAGACATCAGTGACTCATCAGAGGAAGAGGTTTCAAGAAGTTCTTAAGGTGTTTGAGTTGAAAGATGAATTTCAGGAATAATTTTATAAAAATGATAAGCCATATTTCCCAGAGTGCTAATAGATGAAGAATAGCTGGAAAACCTTAATTAGTGGGTAATTTATATCACTTGAACTATTTGTAGAAGTCTGTGATATCCTAGATAAATGTTTTTATTTCAAGTGACAAGATTCTTGAATTTAAAAAGAAAAAGATATTTGGAAAAAAATTATTAAGTAGACTTAAATCTTGATATGTTTGCATTGATGCTTGGGCTTCTGAGTACAAAAGGATATCAGCAAGTCACAATGGTAGTGAGAACTGTCTGGAAGAACTGAAGAAATTGAACAGTATTTTCCCATGCTGTTCAAGATTATATTTAAAATAAAGCCTTTTTCTGAATCTTCTGCTGAGTTTGGTCATTTTCCTCAGGGAGAAGAGGGATAAGTATGTGAGATCCAGAGTAACTGTACAATAAAGATTGTACACTGATCTCTCCCTAGGTGAGCTAGAGATTTCTATTAAAAGGAGAATTCTGCCATTGATTAAAAAAAAAGCAAAAACAAACAAACAAACAAACAAACAAAATCCAAAAAACCCCCCAACTTTTACATTTGTGAACAACATTTTTCTTCTTTATCAGGTACCAAGAGAAAGAACTAAAATAATCTCACTTAGGTTGAAATGAGATTGTTCTTCTCTAAGCCAAGACTCTTGAATCAAGTGCCATATGTCAAAAACAACTACAGGTTTCCGTTTATGAAGGAAATTTCATTCTTAATATTTGGTTGCAAAAATAACACATTTCTTACATACATAGGCTTTCTGAAAATGCCAAGAAGCCAACACATTTTCAACTGTAAGTCATACTAATTTGTAGTTTTATTAAAAGGAAAACCACATGGAAAACAATCCTAGCTATGGTTAAATTTTGGAGTGGGGCAGACCTAGTTGATCTGTACAGTAATAGAAAATGTCAGGAATGTTTATTAATAAATAGCACAATAAGACTTCTTAAAATTGTTGAGTAGAAGAATCCTTGAACAAAATTCATTTTAGTAGCATTAGTATCGGGTATTTCCATAATATGAATTTTTCTAAGGGTTGACATGTGTTGATATATCCCATAATTATTTAAATTGGCCATACTAACAATAACTTGGAAAGATAAATGATAGAGTGATAAAGTTTCCCAACACAGTTTCCTAGGCCAAGGTCATTATTCTTCTCAGGAAGGGGAATATGATAGGAAATGTTGAAAGTATAAAGCTGTCAATCACAGGATGAAAAACAAGACAAAAAGAATACAATATCTGTTTGACAAGGTGACAACGAGAGTTTTTAGGCATCTAGGAGAACCTTCCTTTTCTTATTGGAATCAGCAGAAAATATCTGAAGGTTATCTACTCATAAAGTGTTTCTAAGGAAAGCTGATTTAATATCTTTTAATAGGTATAATTGTCCAATTCTTGTCATTTGAAAATGGTTGATATTTTTATTGGAAAATATTTAGCCAAAGATCAATTTATTTTGATTTTACTTTTGTACAGGAACATCAAGAGTACCTGATAATTTCTCTATTAGTGATATAATACTTTTCCTGCCATGTTTTCTAGAATACAGAATTACCCAGTCTGAGTTTATGTAGCGGTGCATTGGTTGGGTGGTGAGGATAGGCAGTCTGTAGTTACTGATGATAAAATGGAAAGTTCTGAGTATTCTTACAGTGTTCAGCTAAAAAAAAAAAAATTGTTCAGTTTGTATGAGTGAAATATTTCTGGTGACCTCTAGGTAACCTCTCCCCAGGATACAGTCTATGACTTCCTGAGAAGAGAACACACAGATCCATTAGGAGTTGGCCATGAGAATTGCAGGAAGTCTATTAGCGTAAATACATTTAATTTTCATGTTCTTCATATCTGTTTAACTTTTCTGAAAGATTGTAGGTGATGAGGTCAGTCTTTTACTAATTTGTCATGTCTGATTTTAAATTCATAAGCTTTACTTAGAAATTTTTCCTGTTTCTGCCTTTCCTAATTTGGCAGGTTCTTATGAAGTTAAACATAATCTTACCATGCAGATACCCAGTTGTGCCCAGGTCAGCGATGTAACTGACAGGGAAAGAGCATGAGGGAAAATTTTGGAGTGATGTTTTCTATTTTATTGTGGTGATGGATACATTAGTATACACAAGAATGTATGCACTTGTCCAGTGCATAGAATTTGCAATTCAAATAACTAGATTTTATTATGTATAAACCATAGTAATAAAGTTTATTTTATAAAATGATATTTTGAGAACCAAATCTTTTTTTTTTCACTTTTTCCAATGAGCAATAAAATATTGACATTAAAAGTCCAGAAGCAGACATATTCTGATTTAAGCTACATTATGCCTGAAATATTTCTCTTGATCTTTAGAATATTTCACCCTGGAACCAAGTATTAAACATCAGGAAAAAGAAAAAAAATAATGTCATTTTTGTTAGGCTAACCTCATTATTTAAAAATAATTTACAGGGGCGCCTGGGTGGCTCACTGGGTTAAAGCCTCTGCCTTTGGCTCAGGTCATGATCTTAGGGTCCTGGGATCAAGCCCTGCATCGGGCTCTCTGTTCGGCAGGGAGCCTGCTTCCTCCTCTCTCTCTGCCTGCTTCTCTGCCTACTTGTGATCTCTCTCTCTGTCAAATAAATAAATAAAAATTTTAAATTTTCTTTAAAAAAATAAATAAATAAAAATAAAAATAATTTACTTTGTAAAGTGGTAATTGTTGTCAAAACATAGGGGCAGAGGGAGAATCTTAGTATGCCATCTATAAATTTTTAGCTCCCCCCAAATGTGCAATTTTTTGAGAGGGGTATCCTTTTATTTTTTTATTATATTTTTAAAGATTTTATTTATTTATTTGACAGACAGAGATCACAAGTAGGCAGAGAGGCAAACAGAGAGAGGGGGGAGTAGGCTTCCTGCTGAGCAGAGAGCCCAAAGTGGGGCTCCATCCCAGGATCCTGGGATCATTCCCTGAGCCGAAAGCAGAGGCTTTAATTCACTGAGACACCCAGGTGCCCTGAGGGGTCTCCTTTTAATGTTTAGAATTGTTTCGATTAAATATGAATTAAACTACTTCTGTTAATTCTTCCATTCACTTATATATTCAACAAATACTTTGTAAGTCTTCAAGCAGACATGGTTTCCATACTTATGAAACAGGCACTCTGATGGGATACAGATAATAAATTAATGATGTTATAATTAAAATTTGTGATGAATGCTGATAAAGAAAAAAAATGAACATATTACAGAAATTTTCAATGTAAGAAACTCTGCTAAAGAAATGACTTTTAAGCTAAGCCACAAATAATATGTATGGATGCATAAACTACTTTTACATGCATTATGGACTAAAAAATGTGTCCATTTTGCAAAAAGCTGACTTCTTTTGAGAATAGCATAGGCTGAATGTTTAAATAATTTGTGTCTATTCGTATTTGAATAGGCAGTTTTTGCATTTCACTGAATTTTAAGATGGCTTCAAATGGCTTTTTGGCTGAATTACACCTACTTCTGTGCACTGATATCATAGCTAGTGCAATTTGTGGAAGGGATGACGCCAGAATGTTATTTAAAACCTCATTTTAAAAAACAGATATTATAATGGCATTTTGGGAATTTATTTTTTTTATCAATGTAATACTGTATTATTAAACACAGTTTACAATCAACTAAATTAACTCAAATAACGACATGTTTTATGCATTCATTGTACCAATTCCTTTTATAAAAATGAGAATATATTTTAATAAAAGCTTTTTGTAAATATGTAAAGCTATTCATCTTGGTATGACAAGACTCTGGATTCTTTCGGTATTATCTATGGGTTAATCTTTGGGAAGAGGGGCACCAGATTGAGTATTACTTGTAATACCACAATCATGTAAGTCATTTCATTATACATTATACATCATGTGTGGCGGGTGAAGTCTAGGCCAACAAATGTTTCATCAAGGGGCACTTGAGTCTTCAGTCGGTTAAGCATCTGCCTTTGGCTCAGGTCGTGATCCCAGAGTCCTGGGATAGAATCCCACATGGGGCGCCCTGCGCTGTGGGAAGTCTGTTTCTCCCTCCTCCTCTGCCCCTCACCTTGCTTGTTCTCTCTTTCACTCTCAAATACATAAATAAATAAAGGTATTAAAAACAACAACAACAAATGTTTCATCAGGGATTGGGGTTATGATGAGAATATGAGCAAGATAAGGACTTGCTTATGATACTTTCTATTTGATTTTAGGAGAACATGTAGTAAATTACAATCAAGTAAATTATAAACCAAAATGCTAATATTTTCATAAAGTTTCAAAAATTAAACTCTTTCCTTTGAAAAATAAAATTAAAATAATGAAACCCAAACTTATGTTTGCATTATAGTTAAGGGTTGTGTGGAATGTTTTAGAATATTAATAGTAGTTATTATATTTATTAACTTACAAACAAGTAACAGATACGAATATTAATCTTATAGTACTGTAGTTGTTGATTTTCTAATCTTCATCTAGAATTTGAGTGCCTTAAATTCAGGCCTTTTTTCTAGCATAGTGTTGGCCACAAAGTAAATGATAGGTAAATGTTTGTTTCTTCAAGCTTTTTTCCTAGCAAATTCTTTGGAGGCTCATATTGATTAGTGAACATGTTTCTGAAAAATTACATTTAAATTTTAGTAAAGAAACAATGTGAATCAATCTTTCAGTCATTAGGCATTGGAATAAATTCTTCTGTGACTACTCTTGGGAAAGAGAGGCCAAGATAAGGGAATTGGAATACCAAAACAAAATGAAGTAAGGATGTTTTAATGTATCGACATTCAATTTGCATCCACATCATGTGCCTCGCCGTTAGCCAAGCATACCAAAATAACATGTAAAAGCTCCCACATTTGATGCTGTCTCCCATTTGTTGTTCTCTAATCTGATGTAGATATTAATTTAAATTAATTTCATTGGAATGATAATATAGGAAAGCTAAAGAGAAGAACTGTGTGATTGTTTCAAATCTTCAAGCACTCTCAGAGAAAAAAAAAGAGACTGAGAGAACTCATATTTGAAGAAAATATTTTGAAAATGGTCATAAATTACACCATTGTTTCTTAATTTCCTCCATAAATTTTTGAATTTCATAATATGGTATTCAAAAATTCAAATTCTTGCAAGACAGAACTGTATCTATATCCTTCAGCAAATGATGTAGCATTCTCAGCTCTCCTTTATCATCGATTCATCTTAACAGTATGTACCTTAGCTTAGGTCCTGTAACTTTTGTGCCTCTAGTGGCTACAGAATGGAAAGGGGTCCATGAGAGGCACCCTTGTAGCATTCAGCACAAAATGTGTAGTGCCTGAGAGAAAATACACATTACCTTGGATCCTGCTTCTCTTCATTTAAGGTCCTGAAAGCCCCATTGTAACTTTCATGATAGGTTTTTCTCAGAGGGGCCCTTCTCCCCTTGTTTATATTTCAGGCCCTCATAGTCCCCTCTTTTAGCGTACCTCTAATTCATATACGTGTATATATTTCCTGAAACTTTTTCCCCGCAAAATATAAGGTTATGTATCCAGAGAAACATAGGAAACAAGAAGAAACATAAGAAATTATAAATTTTAATCATCTCAAACACAAATTAGAACATAGTTGGAACATAAGTTGAATTTGATGTTATCTCTGTCAGCTCTTAAGATCCGTCAGTTGAACCCGTGATACACACTCATCTTAAGGCTACCCTGTCTAAAGTTTCACACACCCATTTTGTCCCTGAGGAGAGTTCATTCAAAATTCACGTTTGTATAAACATCCCAGATTGTTTTTATTTCAAGTATCTTTTTTTCCTCCGTGTCAGGAAGCCATAATATTGGGTTTGTTAATGGTAGAAAAATATAGTCGCTCCAAATAAAACATGCTGTTTCGCTAAGATGGATAATTATCAATCGCAGTGTTCCCTCATTCTCTAGCTGTTTGAATTTTCTCCTTTTTTACTTTATAAGAACATTTCTTCTTTTTTAATTTTTATTTATTCATTTGACACAGAGAGTAAGAAAGCATAAGCAGGGGAAGTGGCAGAGGGAGAGGAAAAGCAGTTTCCCCACTGGGAGCCAGGCTCAGCAGGGAGCCTGAAACAATGTAATATGGGGCTCCATCCCAGGACCCTGCAATCATGACCTGAGCCAAAGGCAGACCCTTAGCCTACTGAGCCAATCCACGTGCCCCGATAGGAACATTTCTTAATCTTTATATTCTTACCTTGTTTTTCTAATAGTATGTTGAACACTGGATATTAATAAAGTGTCATAATTTTACCTTATAAAATAAACAAATTTTGACCTATATAAAACTTTCAGAATATAATGAGGAATTACTAAATTTATGCCATAAGTTTGTTCTATTATCAGTTGCTCTGAGTAAGTTGTTTATTCAGTAGAAAGCAAACACCTAAGGGACAAAAACTAGATCTATTGTCCTTCTTTTTAAGTATATAAATAACAAATCATGGTGACAGGCATCTCATGGGGGAGTCTGTCTGAAGCACTTGCTAATCATTTTTATATGAAACTTTTGCTGCTTAATTTATTCAATTCAGTATCAAGAGAGACAAGAGAATAGGATCTTAATCTCTTTTAACTGTCATGTAACACATTAGAGTAACTTGCATTGTCCATTTTATAACTTCCTACTAAAATGTATATTTCATAGAAGTGAACTCTTCTTGCTCTCAGGATAAATGTCCTCAAATTACACACACACACACACACACACACACACACACACCCGCATGCATGCAAACAACTCACATTCATTAATCAGTAAGTATGGACTAACCTGCCTCTGAAATTGTATTTATGAAATATACCAGCGATTGTCGTCATAATTTGGAAGTTTCTAAATAGTGTCAGTTAGGCAAGGATTCACAACTCCATTAAATCTTATCCATTACACTTGGAATTTAAACTAGGTGCTATGTATGAGTGGTACAACATAATTTTTTAACATTTAACTACATGTCATTTCTTGGGTTTTTTAGTTTAGCCATTCTGACAGGTGTGAGGTGATATCTCATTGTGGTTTTGATTTGCATTTCCCTGATAATGAATGACATTGAGCATCTTTTCATATGTCTGTATGTGGCGGGATGACTGAAACAGGTAAAGGGATTAAGACCATCACTTATCTTATTTTTTAATTTATTTTATCTAAATAATTGATTTATTTTTTTAAAAAAGATTTTATTTATTTGACAGACAGAGATCACAAGTAGGCAGAGAGGCAGGCAGAGAGAGAGGAAGGGAAGCAGGCTCCCTGATAAGCAGGGAGCCCTATGTGGAGCTTGATTCCAGGACCCTGAGATCGTGACCCGAGCCAAAGGCAGAGGCTTTTAACCCACTGAGCCGCCCAGGCACCCACACACTTATCTTAATGAGCACCTAGTTATATATGGAATTGTTGAGTTACTAGAGTGTACATGTAAATATAATGTAACATTGTATGTTAACTACACTGGAATTAAAGTTTTTAAATTTTTGAAAAGCTGAAAAAAAAAGAAGTTTAACTGTCTGATTACAGTGACTGATACAAAGATGTCTTCTCTTTTGTCAACCAAGTTGCTAAGGAGGTGGTCAGATTTAAGTCTCCAGAAGCACACCATTTCCACAATAATAAAAGCTTGTCTTTATCTCTCTCAGTCAATGCTCTCCAGTGAATTCTGCAAATAAAATGATAAATAGCAAAAACTTGTGTTTATCTACATCGGGCATTGGAGGCAGATAACCCATAATAAGATATTTTATCATATAACTGTGATGTGATCAAGTGAAAGCTACTTATCCGAAATCTAATTTGGTTTCTATATCTGCAAATAGAAATTTTTAAAAGAGCTGCTTTATTGCATAATAGACTTTGTTTTTATTAAAGAAGTACTCACCCAGTACCATCACCAAAAAATATATGCATTAATTAATTAATTAATTATAAATAGTTAAGTATTTAAAATTAATAAATGTATATTGTTGTATATTAATTATATAATCGATTATATATAATTAATATGTATTAATTATGATACATATACATATAATATAATAATTAATATGTATTAATTATATATAATTGATTATATAATTAATATATAGAATATAATTAATATATATTTATATATAATTAATATATGAAATATATTATTAATATATAAAATATATAATTAATATATAAAAATAAAAATAATTATTTGAAGGAGAGTTGTTTGACCTTAAATGTGATATATATATATAATCATTATTCAACTATTATGAAAATCTTTTGGTAAAATATGATTCTGTTATTCATAAAATTTCTCCTCTATCTTATCATTATTATTTTCGAAGGTGGCATACATTGATAAAATAATCTCAGTTTAAAATTACTGACTTATTAATATAATGCATACTTAGTGTGCATATTTACTATGCATATTTATTAATATAATGCATATTTACTTTATATAATAATTTTCTTAGTAGATTTTGTGCATATAGTGAGACTAAGGTAGATAAGTTTTATGCTCTGACAATAACACTGTACATATTCAATAAGAATTTCTAAGTGTATACATATGGAAAATAACTTACTAGTCACTCTTTGAACAGTTTGTGGTCTTAATTACATAACAGAATACAGATAGTGCAAAAAAGTTTAATTCTTACAAATAAACTACAACTGAATTTATTTCTATCATGAAGGTTGTGAAGAAGGCAAGAAGAGAAAAATACAGTGCAAACATGTAAGAAACACCTTTGTCTCTCACGTGTAGGGTAAGTATCCTAACTAATGTTGCTTTTAATATTTTTAAACCATTTTTAGTTAATGTCATTCAACTTAAATCTATAAGCATATTTCAGGAGTTGCATCTTACTATTATTAGGAATAGAGCATCTGAAATTTACTTCAGTACAATTTAAAATTTCAAGAACAAATGTATTGTTATCAGTTATACTTCTTTAGTCTTTAAGAAATAACATAACTGGGTTTGAGGTGTCTATCTTCATTATTTTCTATTTCTGTATCAAGAAACAATAAAAATGAATTAGTATATTTGACAGTTTGCTTTCACAAACACAAAGAAGATATTTTAAGCAAAGTTCTGTCTCAGTTTGATTTGCTCTTATGTAGTGATCACTATAATATATTTAAGAAAGAACTTATAAATTTATATTTATATTTTGAGGATTATTGCATGGACTCTTTCAAATTTAGGAATCATTCTAGAGTTGCTTAAAGATTTCAAAATAGAGCTTTGGAAATTAAAACTCCATGAGGACATAAAATCTTCCTTGGCTACAGTTGAAAAGAGAATTTGCGAGTTGGAAGATGATACTCAGGTGTCCATAAAGACCATAAGACAAAGAGAAAAAGAATTTATAAATACATAAACACGTAAATTTGGCATGAGGTATGGAGGATGGATTCAGAAGCTGCAACACACCTAAAGGAAAGTGTACAAGGAGATAACTGAAAGAACAGATGGGATTTAGTTTACAGAACTGTAAAAAAAAAAAAAAAAAAAAAAAAAAAAAGGCTAAGGTAGTACCAATCATCCTCAACAGTACATGAAGACAAGGGTTCTCTTCACCAGGCTAAAGAAAAATAAGTATCTGCCCAGAATTTTATTTCCAACTGATGAAAACATCTTAAAGGGATTGAGGAGAAACTTAGTATAATGTTTTAATGGCAATATTAAGAATTTCATTTCTAGAAGATTTGGGGAAGCTATCTTAAGCACATTCTAAATAAGAATCCTTTAGGGCTCACGAAAATTCTCAGGAGAAATTAGTTTATTCTTTATTTTATTCAAGGTAAGTAATTTAAGGGCTGGACATATAATGATGATAATAACAAGAACAGCAATAACAGTGGTGAAATAAATTTCGATTGCCACTGTACAGTTCACTTACTTGAAATATATTAATTACTTTAAATTGAATTCCACAAAAATACACATTCATAGGGTTAGACATGATACAAGAAGGAATTACATGTTTTTTCATTGACTTTCTATTTTTAAGAGATAAAGTATGTTTTGACATAGATATATTACAGAAAATAAAGTTCATTTATTGCATATTGGCTGACATATGCCCTAAGTACTGAATTTTGTCAGTCTATCTACAAATAAATGTTCTGACAGAAAAAAAATCTACAGCAATGAAAAATTACCACAGTACCAAATAAATTAAGAATGTGGTCGCTTAAGAGTTCTATTTTATCACAGAGGAGTCTGAGAGCTTAGGAGAGATTTCACAGATCATCTTTTCTAATTGGATCAGGAAATTGAGTTTGGGGTTTGCAAAGATGACAAAACGGATCAAGGCTGCCTAGGTCAACACGTTCTTGGCATAGTAATCTATATGCAAAAGAAGTAGATAAGTGTGAAATGGTAGGACTTATTTATGAATGGCCAGGTTAATATAATTTAATTAATCTTAGACTGAGCCTCATATTTAAAATTACCAGCTCTACAATTTTGGACACATTGACATTTTAGCTCTCACACTAAGTGATTAAATGAAATGAATTTGACAAGACAAAGTGATGATTTTACTGATTGTACACAGCCTTCAAGTTGTCTGTCCTCATTTATTTTTACAAATTCTGTAATGGTTGTATGATAATTTATGTCTGTAAAAGTAAATGTAGCATATAATTATTTAATCATTAAGAACACATAAATACATACACAATAAATACATAATACACATATAAATTATTTGCCTATTTGCAAAGATTTTCAGATTTTAATAAGAAAATATAGACATATTTCTAGCCAAAATAAGGTCATGCTGTTAAAAAGAACAGTAATAGTTTAGAAAGATTGGATCAGTTTTAAAACTCTCACAGATGCCAAGATTTTGCAAAGCTCATAATTGTGTAAGAAAGTAAATAACTGAAGTGATATAAATTCTCAAAATAACTTATCTTGAGCCATAAAAGACTCTCAGGAAGCCAAGTTTTCAAAATGTTTTTCATACAGTTAATGTCAAAAAGACATTGGATAATACTTACTAATTTCTCTATGCATAGAAACAGATTGACACAGATGTGGATAATAATTCTCAGCCTGAATCTGTGAATTGAATACAATTCATTCTTAAATGCTAGTCTCCATGATGTAAATTTCACCATAACGGACAAATAAACAGTGAATTTAATTCAAAGTCACACTCAGCCCCTAACAAATTGTCAGAGAGAATTCTCTAAACATACATTGGAGTAGAATACGGGGAAATCAATGGGGAAATATTACAGGGTAGATGGTCATATCACAGGGGAAATGTTCAGGGTATTATGTTTTATAAAATAGTTGGGAACCTGGACGACTTACATTGCAAAATATCCAGTAAGAAGATGATGATTTTTGCTACTTCTGTCTTGCAAATAATGGGTGAAATAGGTGATGGGGATTAAGGGGTGCACTTGTCCTGATGAGCACTGGGTGATGTATGGAATTGCTGAATCACTATATTGTACACTGGAAACTAATATAACACTTTATGATATATATGATAACTAGCTAGAATTAAAATAAAAACTTAAAAAAACATAATAGTAATTCAAAAGATAGAGAAAGAGAGAAGAAAATGATTTTGAACTCCATGCACAAATGACAGATTAACACTACTATATCGTAATCAGAATAAGTCTACACATAGAGTGGAAGAGAGAACCAGAGACTCTATTTTCTAAGAGCTCAGAGTGAGAAGAGAAAACTGATAAAAATCTTTTGAGATCAAAGTGATTTTAAAAGGGATGTGATAATTATTATCAGAATAATAATTCGTGATTATAAATTGATATTGACATTTATATGAACAAATGACCACTTAGCATGACCTTTGGTTTCAAAAATATTTGTTTGGCTTTATTTTCCAAAGGCAAAGCGTAAGCAAAATCACATTATACTGTCTTACGTAAATAAACTCTTCGCATGTTTTATTTTTGTTTCATTACCAAAGGGAGTCATGGGTCTTTCAATTAGTTGCCCAAGAAAATTTTAAATATTTTGAAGTATAAAAGCTGTGACATTTAGATTACAATTTAAGTTATAAATGCTTTTTTATGTACTGAATTGTTTCTTTTCATTCAAAAGTAAAATAATCTAAGTTTTCTGTTATGTGGGAGAAAAACAAAACAAAGCAAGAACAGATCAAATCTTTTGTCTCCACTTGACTTGTGTTTCGAATTCTCTCCTACAGTTTCTGTAGGATGTCCAGTTTCTGCGAGATGTTGCTCGGACCCGCAGTCTCTTCTCTCCCTCTCTCTAGTAGGGAAGGTGGGCAGAGGCAATACTGGATAATGCAGAATTTGGGATCAGTCATTTACCTTAGTAAAATACAACTATTATTTATGAGTACTTGAAGTTTAGTACCCTGGATTCATGTAAAAGTTTAGTTTTCTTTTGTGGAAATACATAACTGTGACTTTTAAATCAACTTTACAGCTAAATGTGGACAAAAACATGATCTTAGAGACCTATCGATTGCTGTCAATTATAATCTCCTGAATATAAGTCAACTTTATTCAAAATTGTTTGATTTATGAAAATCAATGATATAATAAAGAAACCTCACAAAAGCACAGGCTGTCACTTTTTAGTTATAATTTATAATTCAGTTTAAGTGAAATTTTAAACTGTCCTTTGAGTACAGTGAAGTTGCCTTATATAACTTGGCAACCCTGTTAGTTCATTGCCCAATTAACTGAATAACAAATTTCGTGCCCAGAAATTCCCAGTTGAGTTTCCATGTAACACAGCTTGAGGTTTGATAATTGTACACTTAAATATGTGTGACTAACTCCCAATTTTATTATGTATATATTTATATCATTAGTTGAATCTAGAATAACAATTTTTCTTCTTATAGTCTATTTCAGTAAGGAGTTACCAAGTCAGATTTTGGGTATGAAACCAAAATTCTAGAACTTGAAACACCAAAATATGTCCAGCGTATTAATTACTTGCCCATTTTTAAGGCATAAATTCCAAAGGATAAAGCTTATTTTTAAGACTTTTATTTATATATTTATATTCATTACATTTAGAACCTCTAAATAGGCTTGTTCCATCAATGTTTATATGCCATTTAAGATTGTATAAATACGCACTCAAAATGTGATTTTTGTAATTCTTACTATCTTTTATTTCCTGCTTTTTTCCCCCTGTGCTTGTCTGTTTTTATATACCTTTTTTCGGGGGAGGGTGGAAATTTGTCGTTTTATTCTTGACTTTTAATATAGGATACCTTACCAAAAAATAACTTTGACATACTTTTCTACTTAACCTTTAGCACCTACTAAGATGATCTTAGCATTCCCCTCAGCTTGACTAAACTTTAACACAGGTGTTTTCCTGACTCTAGGCCCCTGACTTTTCTTTTCTTAGGAGCATCTATTTTAGAAACCCTGTAGCAGCACATTTTTTTCCCTGCCCATTAAGATGTAAATCTTCTTCCAGACTCATGCCAGTTTTACAACCCAGAAATGTATTTCTTAAGGATGTGGGAGATACTCCATTGAAATGTAATCATTAAAATAGGTGGAGCTGTTATATCCTAGTCTCTGTGGGGGAGTAGGAGCCTAACTTCAGTAAATGATGATTTGCAAACCCTGATGGCCTAATCTAGTACTTTTCCATTAGCTGACCCCAGCTTGCTTTTTTTTTTTTTTTTTTTTTTAGCTGATCCCATCTTTTAATAATCCTTTTATACAATGGAATATTATTCAGACATAAAAGTAAATCCTGTCACTTAGGACAACATGGATGAAACTGGAAAACATTCTAGGTGAAATAAGCCATAATTAGAAGGACAAATCCTGCATGAACTCACATGTAGAATCTAAAAAAGTCAAAATAATAAAAACAGAGAGTAGACTGGTGCTTTTCAGGGGCTGGGGAGTGGGGGGAAATAGGTAAATACTGGTCTGAGGGTATAAGCCTTCAGTTATAAGATGAATAAGTTCTGGAGATCTCATGGGCAGCGTGATGACTGGAGTTGATAATACTGTATTGTACACTTGAAATTTGCTGAGAAAGTAGATCTTAAGTATTCTTACCAAAGAAGAAAAAAAAACAACTATGTAACATGATGGTTGTGTTAATTAGCTTGACTGTGGTAATCATTTCACAATGCATACATATATCCGATCATCATGTTGTATGCATTAAATATCTACAAAATTTATTTATCAATTATATCTCAGTAGAGCTGAAAAAATCTGTTATCAGAAGAGTTGAGTTCAATTCCTCTCCTCTATTTTAATAGTTTTAATAGTTTTGACCAAAGTCTCCCTTGCCTCTTTAACTTGCTTACCTATTAATTTCCAGAGCACTTTTTCTTTAGCTGTGCTTTTATTCAGCTCATGTCAGGTACTCATTCTTGACAGGCTTATACTGTGAAGTGGCAGCTCTGCTATTGGACCAGGTGTGGGTGGCCCACTAGTACGTAAAAGCAATTAAACAATATGCTATTGACATGCTAGATTAATTACATGGTTCTCAGAAAAGAAGTTTGTTAACAAAGAAAAAAAACTATCAAAACAACTCTTTAAATCACATGTATACATGTACATATATATTTGGTTTTAAATATAGATGTTAACTTATAATGAATATTTGAAAGGATACTCTAAAGTTTCTGTTATGATGGTTCATTTCACACAAATTCTTAATACAATTGTCTTCCAAAATGATTATGTTAACTTTTTATTTATTTATTTATTTATTTATTTAAGATTTTATTTATTTATTTGACAGAGAGAGAGATCACAAGTAGGCAGAGAGGCAGGCAGAGAGAGAGGAGGAAGCAGGCTCCCTGCTGAGCAGAGAGACCAATGCGGGACTCGATCCCAGGACCCTGAGATCATGACCTGAGCCGAAGGCAGCGGCTTAAACCACTGAGCCACCCAGGCGCCCCATGTTAACTTTTAAAATCTCAGATTCTTAAGATTTTTGTAAACTAATAAAATAATCCCAAATATCTTAATCTTGAATTTACCTCCTCTTTTTAAAGGTAATAAGCTCTCACCTTTGTAAATAGAAGACTTTAGAATTCCTTATATATTTTTCCTTCTGGCTGTTGTAAGTCAAATTTGAAATGCATATGAGTAATTTCAATATAAAATAATATTAATAAAATTTACAATCCAAAGCTAACTTGGTCACCTAAGATAATTACTATTTTCTAATTCTGATATATGAGCAAATATTTTATTTATTTTTGATACAGAGTAAATTTTAAGATGATAAAGGAGGCACATAACTATAGATATAAACATGACCCATGCTCTCAGCATTCCCATTTTGTTCAATAATAATCACACAGAATACCCAAAAGAAGGGGCACAAAATTACTGAGAAACATATGGTGCCAGAGATCAGAGTGTTAATGGGCTTGGGGTTTATTCCTTCTCATCACTCTGTGCACAGGGAAAAGTCATATACATGAATAAAAAATAATGGGAATTCAAAAATAGTATCAATCAAATAAAAGTCTCATCATTGTGTTATATAATTTTAAGCTTCAGGTGTAACCAGGCTAAGAAAAATGTAATAATATCATAAAAAGGAATTTGGTAATTGCTTCATGGACTTAGGGAATAAGATTTATATTAAAGGGTTTTTTTTATCCATATTTTAGGCTAAAGAAGACACTGAGATTAAATCATTTGTTAAATATAAATATTAAATCTCTACTTTGAGCACTTTTAGGAAAATCGTACTGTGATAACAAGAAAATAGATTGAATAAGACCTGAAGGGGAAGAAAAAAGGCTATCATTTCAAATAATCTAATTACAAAAAGGCCTTTCTGTTATAGAAAATGAGTGTCTCTCTTTTAACTGTTTAAAGATTTTGCCAATACTCAACCACAGTTTTATTTCCTGGAGCCACAACAGTTCTTGAATTTCATAGACACCAGATTGCAAACTTCCTGATTTCAGAGAACTTTATCTAATTTTTTAGCTATAGTTTTTAGTTTATTTTAGTTGTTTTGTTTTGTTTTTGTGTAAGTAAATAAGTTTTTACTTAAGTAGTTGTATTTAATTTGAATCAGTGAAAGCAAGTAGACAGGATTTTACATGTTTATGGATATTGAGGAAGTGATGTAACCGCAGGAAGTAGGTACCCTTTCCTAATATGTGCAAGGACTTAGAAGAAGTCAATTACATAAAATGTAAATCAGTATTTTTAATCACAAGTGAAAAATAGTGCATGCTAAAATTTTATTTTTAATAAAATATTAATTTTAATATTTATCATTTCATACACATATAAAAATTTTAGTGCTATAAAGGCTATTGAGGGAGCAATTACTTGGGACACTGTTAATCTACTGAAACGGAACCGTTCGTCAGCTAGCAGCTCTGTTTCAAGCTTTTTTTGTATCCTCCTTTGTATTCTTTTTTCACTTTTGAAAAATGGACGATGCAGCATCTTGTACACTGTTATATATCAAATACCGTATGTGCGTAGTGTTTCCTCAGATGCCCAGGGGACCCCGCACTTTCAGAGCAAGGTCATGTCCTCTTGATTTCATATTTGATAAGTCCCAGAAATGTTTTCAACCACCTTTCTTTCCATTAGTTTCGAGCAAATTCTGTTATTTCTCCACTCATTTATAAATGAATGAACAACAAGGTAGTAATGTTTCTATCACATCATTTATTAAAGAACCTTCAATCAATCAATGTCCTACCACTTCAGAATTAGAGAGTACATCATAAATGGGCAGTTATGCTGCAATCAGAAGTGCAAAGGGCATGAAGTTTGCGTGGAAATTCTGACTTTGACATTTACAGTCTCTATAAACTTGCATAACCACTTAGTCTTTCAGTGTCTCTCCATCTACTGATACTTTCATTTGGCTGAGATAACAATTACACTGAATTTGTTTTTATAAATTAGGTACAACCACATAAAAGCACTTCAGTTGCTTTGAAATAATGTAAAATAAATATACTAAAGAAATAATATAAGTTTTGGTGAAATGAAGAAATAATAATCTTAGATGACATTAGCATGACACAGAAACCAAAGTAAAACATTGTATGTTGATAAAATAAAGTATTTATTTCAAGTGCCTATTAGGCTGATAACACCATAAATATGAATATTCAAGGAAAAAAGAAAAGAAAAATGACATTTTTCTCACTTAGCAGACATTTATTTATTTATTTACAAAAACATTTCACTTCTTACAGTAGATACAGATACAGGTAAAAACAAAATATTTGCCCTCATGATGTTCTTAGGAAAGAGGCAATTAAAATAGTAATGATTAATTATTATTGATAAAAATCATTGATGGAATCATAGGGAAAATGCTTAGGAACAAATGCAATAAATTATTAACATGTATTGATAGAATTCAGCATTATGTAAGATTCCTTCACAGTCACATAGATTTCCATTTAAAAATGCTTATATTGAAAACATTTTACCTTCTTAATGGGAAATCCATACTTTATTCAGGTCTCTAGTTTTTCTTCTTTTTCTTCTTCATGGTACCAAAAATCTATATTTTATTCAGGTTTCTTTAGCTTTTGCTAAAGTCCTTTTTCTATTCCAGGATCTTATCCAGGATATATTATATCCAGAATACATTATACATAATATATTATATTTAGTTGCTACATCTTGTGGGCACCTCTGGGCTTTTACTATCCCATCACCTGCCCCATACCTTAAAAAATTAAAAATTTTTAATAGAGTACGTATTTTAGAGCAGTTTTCGATTCACAGCAAAAATGAACAGAAAGTACAGAATCCCTACAAATCCCCCAACTCACAAACACACACAGCACCCCTCACCTACTATCAGCATTCCTAACATAGTGATGCATTTGTTTCGTTAGATGAACCTTCATTGGCGTATCATTATCTTTCAAAAGTTTTGGGTGTATTCTTCGTATTGTACATTTTAAGGGGTTGGAAAAATGTATAATGAATACATGTATAATGCATAATGACTTGTATCCACCATTAATGTATTTTCACTGCCCTAAAAATCCTCTATGCTGTGCCTATTCACCCCTGCCTGCATTCACCCCCACCCCCCAGCAACCACTGATCATTTTACTATCTCCATAGTTCTGTCTTTTTCCAGAATTTCCTAAGATTGGTAGCATACATGATGTAACATCTTCAGAATTTCTCCTTTCATTTAGCAATGTGCATGTACGATTCCTCCATTTCATTTCATGGATTGATAGCTCCTTTCTTTTTAGGGCTGAATAATATTCCATTATGTGAATATGCTGCTGTTTATCCATTTACTTACTGAAGGACATCTCGGTTGCTTCCAAGTTTCGGCCATTATGAGTAAAACTGCTATAGACAACTGTGTGCTGGTTTTTCTGTGGATACATGTTTTCACCTCATTTGGGTAGATAACAATGAGCACAGTTACTGGACTTTATAGAAGAGGTATATTTAGTTTTGCATGAAACTGCCAAGCTGTCTTCCAAAGAGGCTGCATCATTCTGCATTCCCACCACCAACAAATGAGAGTTCTTGTTCTTCCACAACCTCTCCAGCATGTGGTGGTGTCAGGGTTCTGGATATGAGCCATCCTTACAGGTGTTTAGTGGTTATCACTTTGGTTTACTTTGCAATTCCCTAATGACAAATGATATGGACCATCTTTTCATATATTTATTTGCTATTTGTATATATTCTTTGATGAAGTGTTTTTTCAGGTATTTTCCTGACTTTTAAAAAAAATTGGGTTCATTTTCTTTTTTTGAGTTTTTAGAGTTCTTTTAGAGTTCTTTGTATATTTTGGATAATAGTCCTCTGGTAGGTATGTCTTTTGCGGTTGTTTCCTCCCAGTTTGTCTTCTGATTTTCTTGGTCATGCTTTCTTAGGACATTGCTATATTCTTCATCCTAATGTTTTTATCAGTATTTTTGCATATATATTTATCAGTGGCATTGAAGTCATTCTCTGTGTTATTCTTTTATACATCGTTAACACTGAGGTGGGGTTTTTGCCTTTTTCTACTTCCTTGAAATATTTGCCTATGATTTGGATTATTGCCAATAAATGTTTGATAGAATCCATATATAAACCAGCAGAATATGATATATTCTTCATATGGAGAATTAAAACTAGAAATTCAATTTGTTTATTGTATTATTTTCATATTTTTTTTTACTTACTCATGAGAGTAGTTGGGAATTTATATGATTTCAGCAATTCATGCATTTCACCTTTATTTCTTTTAAAGATTTTGTTTATTTATTTGACAGACAAAGATCACAAGTAGGCAGAGAGACCCACAGAGAGAGAGAAAGGGAAGCAGACTCCCCGCTGAGCAGAGAGCCCGATGCGGGGCTCGATCCCACGACCCTGAGATCATGACCTGAGCCGAAGGCAGAGACTTTAATCCACAGAGCCTCCCAGGCACCCCTTCACCTTTATTTTTAAATTAATTGCTTAGTTTTAAAATAAATTTTCCTTATTGGCTTTTCTTTATCAAATTCAACTCGTTCTCTCTCTGCTTAACAGCGTTTGTTTTCCCTCAGTTATTTTACCAGTTATACCAAAAATTTTTTGATATTTTAGGCTTTTCAATAAACCAATTTTTGGTATTTTTATCCTTTACATTGTGTCATTGTTTTCTACTTTTCAAATTTCTACTTTTAGCTACAATAATTTTCTTTATGCTTTCTTAAGATTTGGTTGGCTTATTTTTCTAAATTCTTAAGTTGAGTTAATGCAACTTCCTGACTGCTGCCTTATTTTTCTGTAAAATTTCCTCTAATTCTGTTTTAGCTGTATCTTACAAACTGCGACTTCTAATATTATTGTTACTAACAGATCTAATTATTTTCTTGTTCCCATTTTCATTTTTTCTTTGACCCATCAGTCATTTTGAAAGATTTCTTTCATCTTACAAAATGTGAAGTTCTTTTCATTGTTTCCATTTTATAAATTAATTGTGCTATTTAATTAAGAGAATATTATTGCTGTGATTATTGTATTTGTGCTTGAGCATTCCTTGTTTTTTAAATTTTTATTGTTAAGTATAGTTGACATTCAATATTATATTAGTTTCAGGTGCTCAAAATAGTGATTTAACAATTATGTACATTACACAATATTCACCATGATATCTGTTTATCATATCTATCTGTCTACCCACCATATCTATCAACATATGATGTTATTTCAGTATTATTGACTATGTTCTCTATGCTGTACTTTTCATCCCTCTGACTAATTTATTTTGTACCTCTTAATCTCCTTCGTGTATTATGCTCATTTCCTAAAATCCCTTCTCTCTGGCAACCACCAGTTTCTTCTCTGCATTTATTAATCTGTTTGTATCTTTTCTTTTTTTTTAAATTTTGATTCCACATACAAATGAAATCATATGGTAGTTGTCTTTTTGTTTGACTTATTTCACCTAGCATAGTATTTTCTAGGTCCATCCATCTTGTTGCAAATGTCAAGATCTCATTCTTTTTTATGACTGAGTAATATTCCATTGTATATGTATACCACTATTTCTTTATCTATTCATCTAGTAATGGACACCTAGGTTGTTTCCATATCTTAGCTATTGTAAACAATGCTGGAGTAAACATAAGGGTGCATGTGTCTTTTCAAATTAGTGTTTTTCCTTTCTTTGGGTAAATACTGCAGATTTAGTGCAATTACTGGTAGAATTACTGGATCATATGGTATTCCTATTTTTAATTTTTTTTGAGGAAATGCCATACTGTTTGTCATAGTGGTTGCACCAATTTATATTCCCATGACCAGTGTACAAGAGTCCCTTTTTCTCCACAACCTTGTCAACACCTGTTATCTTTTATCTTTCTGATAATATTCATCCTGAATGGTCTGAGGGGATATCTCACAGTGGTACTGATATGCATTTCTCTGATGATTAGTGATGTTGAGCATCTTTTTTATGTCTGTTGACCATCTGGACGTATTCTTTGGAGAAGTTTTCAGATCCTCTGCCCACGTCTTAATTGGATTGTTTTTTTGGTGTACAGTTGTAAGTTCTTTATATGTTTTGGATATTAACTCCTTAATTTTATCAAATCTATCTTTTGCAAATATCTTCTACTATTTGGTAGGTTGTCTTTATAGCTTATTGATGGTTTCTTTCACTGTGCAAAAGTTTTCATTTTGATGTAGTCCTAATAGTTTAATTTTGCTTTTGTTTCTCTTATCTAAAAAAACACATTTTAGAAAAATGTTTCAGCTACCAATGTCAAAGAAATTATTGCCTAAATTTTATGGTTTTCAGTCTCACATTTAGATCTTTAATCCATTTGAGTTTATTTTTGTGTACAGTGTAAGAAAGTGATCCAGTTTCATTCCTTTGTATGTAGGGGTCCAGCTTTCCCAACACCATTTGTTTTGTTTATTTGTTTGTTTGGGTTTTTTCTTTTTTTTAGATTAATTTATCTGAAGAGAGAGTGCAAGTAGGAGCGGGGGTGGGGAGCAGAGGAAGAAGGAGAGAGAAACTCAAGGAGACCCTGTGCTGAGCACAGAGCCCAACATGAGGCTTAATCTCAAGACATTGAGATCATGAACAAACGCTGAAACCAAGAATTGAGCACTTAACTGACTGTGCCACCCAGGTGTCCCCTCCTAACATCATTTGTTAAAGATGTCTTTTTCTTACTGTATATTCCTGCCTCTTTGTTATAGATTAATTGACCATATAAATGTGGGTTTATTTCTAGACTCTCTTTTGTGTCCGACTGATCTATCTGCTGTTTGGGGGCCTGTACAGTACTGCTTTGATTACTATAGCTTGTAATATAGCTTGAAATCTGGGGTTGTGATACCTTCAGCCTTGTTCTTTGTCAAGATGTTTTGGTTATTTAGGGTCTCTTGTGGTTCCACGCAAATTTTAGGATTATTTTTTCTACTTCCTTGAAAAATATTATTGATATTTTGATAGGGACTGCATCAGAGCATTTTTGCATTTTCCAATTGTTGCTTATTTTTATAGTGTTATATACGTATATAATATATATAATAAACTTAACATGTTATGCATATAACAAAGTTATACATAATGTATAAGCTTATTTGCTACATCTTCTCCTTAAGGATTATTTTTTGTGTCTCATCCATAAATTGCTTAAGAGAACTATTTGAATATTTCCAAATGTGAGATGGATTCGTCAGTTTCTCTTCATAGTTTAAATTTCTCTTCCTATATAAATTTTATTTTCATGTACTTAAACCTGTCATAAATTACATGTCAGGATTATTGTAACTCTATTATTAAAAGACTTTGTTTATTTATATGACAGAGAGTGAGAGATCACAAGTAGGTGGGCAGAGAGGGAGAGGGAAGCAGGCTCCCCTCTAAGCAGGGAGCCCAATGTGGGGCTCCATTCCAGGACCCTGATATCATGACCTGTGCTGAAGGCAGAGGCTTAACCCACTGAGCCACCCAGGTGCTCCTGCATCTCCATTATTAATAGTTTTATATTAATAGTTTTCTTTTTCTTAAAGTTTATTTGGTAATATTAGAGTTTCCTTTTGGTTGTTATTTCCCTCCAACTTTTATGATAAACTTTTTGTGTCTTTTTCTATCTCTTATAAATAGTTTATAGCTTTATTTTATGTAACACAAATTTATAGTTTCAATTAAAGGAAAGTAAATTTGTGATTATTGATACATTTAGATTTATTCTGTTGTTTGAATTTACACAATATTTTACCTCTACCTTTGAATGTGTCTCTTTTACTTTTTCTTACAGCTTTTCTTATTTTTTGTAATTTTTAAAAAGATTTTATTTATTTATTTGACAGACAGAGATCACAAGTAGGCAGAGAGGCAGGCAGAGAGAGAGGAGGAAGCAGGATCCCTGCTGAGCAGAAAGCCCAATTTGGGACTCAATCCCAGGACCCTGGGATCATGACCTGAGCTGAAGGCAGAGGCCTTCTGAGCCACCCAGGAGCCCCTTTTTTTATTTTTAAATTTTATTTTCTTTTGTTGTTTCTTTCACAAATTTATTCTCTCCACCACACTGAATTTTTTTTGTTTTAATATTTTTAAGATTTTTTTTGTTTTGTAGAAATGCTAATAGTCATGTTTATTTTAATAAAAATTGATCAGTATCTTTTGCTTATTTCTGAACAATACAAGTACTTTAGAATGTATAGACTCTGACTCTCTCTACCCACATGCATGCTATTATAATCTGCTATTTTAGTTCTAATTCCACAAACTGAAGTATCTATTGAATAAAAGAATGATCAAATACGTACTTTATTATCAGTCTCCCCTCAAAACTGAATTTCTTAAGTGAGTAGACTTTCTTTGTTTTATTTCTGTATTGCAGCAAGTAACACAATGATTCTATGTATAATAAATAATTGATAAATACCTCTGAAGAAATGCATAACATATATGGCTGATAATATAATTGTGATTTGGTTGTTTTAATTCCCTTCTATTCATACTGCATTTGTACATAAACAGAGTTGTCCTAGAATTATTTCTTGAGCATATAAATATATAATATTTATAAGCATAATGTTTCACAGCATTAAAATAGAGATGTACCAGCTAAATTTTTAATGTCATAGAACCTTAGGCCAATAAAGTGCCATGGTCAGAATTATTCTAGCCAATATAAGCCTCATAAGCAAATATCTTCTCTTTTCTTATTTCTTACATGTGACCAGGTCAGAAATCTTATAACAACATTTTTTAAATGCATTTGCCTCTTAACATTAATGCAATTGCCTCTAATAAATGTTTAATCTTTATTTACAAATTTTTGTTTTTTGTTTTTTTGTTTTTTTTTCCAATTCAGGAACACTTTCTAGACAGGCATTATAATTGGTGAAGGAGTAACATTTTTATTATTTTCATATTACAGACAAAGTATATACTCCACACAATTATTTATAGCTTTCTAAGTTCTAACACTTTAAGCCATCATAATACATATAATAAGCTATTTATTGTAGGAAAATATTGATTTACAAAATAGAAAAGTTTGTAACTTGTCATAATCAATAAATAATTTAATATAACTGAACCCATGAAAAGAAATAGAAATTAGTGGTCAAAGAACATGAAGTATACTTTTTAAAGTGTACAGAGTCGAAAAAAAATGGGTCAGGTTAAAGAGTACCCATTGATTTTTTTGAGTGGACAGAAACAATTGAATAAAATAATATGGAACTTTAGTTAGAAAAGATAAGTCAAGAAGAAAACAAGCACAGTAAAAATTCTAATTTTATAAATTTATTTAGAATTTGAAGTTCTTTAGACATTGTTATAAAATGGAAGACGTATCTGTTCATTGGAAAAAACTGTAATTACTTAAAGTTATTGCTTCAAACAATAATATTTATTTCAGTCTGTGACCATATATTTTTTCATAGGTATATTGCCCTTTCACAATAGCTAAACTACACACACACACACACACACACGCATTCTCTCTCTCTGTCTCTCTCTTTCTATTTTTCTCTGTTTAGTTTCTATCCTGAAATGATCTCTCTATATAAAGTAGGAAATCAAGAAGTGGCAATTAGAAATATCAATTTAAAGTTGTTAATCTTAATATAGACTCCAATTTTATTTTCTTTTTAAAAAATTTTATTTTATTTTTTCAGTGCTCCTAGACACTGATTTTATTAATTGTTAACCATCTTTTCTCTATCTTTCTTTGGTTTAGCAATATCTTTCAAAACTCAGTGGTCTTTCTTCATTGAGAGTGGTCTGAAATGGGTTGATGGTTGTTTTCAAATAATAGAAACAGTGTCTTCACCAAGCCATATTCTCTAACTCATGCTACTTTGTACTAAAGGAAGGGGCTGTCTTTTATTTAACTTGTACAAAGTTGTCATGTGCTAGCAGTGCCCTTGTTTGCTGATAAATCAATTTGTATAAAATATTTTATTTATGGAATAAAAATATCAATGTGAGTTTAGAGCTCTATTTTATAGTCCCCATATATCTTTATTATTTAGTAGTTAATTTTACCTGTGACAGTCAAGTGTGATTAGGAACCAGACATTGCTCTAGGCACAGCGGTTACAGTAGTAAATAAATAGGTTAAAAATTTCAGTCTTTCTGGTATTTATATTATCATTTGGTGGAAAATTGAAATGCATTTTTCAGTGTGCACCAGTGCCAGACATCTATGTATTTTGCATATATTAAATAATTTAATCTTGTTAAAAGCCTTTGAGGCAGGCAAACTATTGTTCCCATTTTGCAGACAGGAAGCTAAGGCATAGAGAGATAAAGTAACTTGGCAGGAGATTTGCAGATGGTAAGTGTCAATGCCAGGACTTAAATCCTTATATTCTGGGTTTAAAGTTTATATTCTAAACCTACATTCCACGCTGCCTCTATCATATTATGTTATCTCTGAGATGCCTATTACTTCTAAACATGACAAATATTAAAAATGAAGTATTCAAAATCACATGGTCATATCACAATAAAAGTGGAAAAATAATTTGACAAAACCCAACCAACCTGATAAAAATTTTCATTAAATCAGGAATAAAGGGAAATTCCTCAACTTGATTAAGAATATCTATAAAACATCTACAGATAACATCATACCTAACAGTGAGAGAAGCTCAAAGTTTTCCCAGTAAGATTAAGAAAAAGGCAAGGATGTCCCTTCTCACCACTGCTTTTCAACATCATACTGGAAGTCCTACTTAATAAAAACAACAACAACAACAAAACTAGAAGAGTAAATAAAAGTTATGTAAGTCAGACTGGGAGAAAATGTTTGCAAAAGTTTTATCTGGTGAGTGAGTCACCCAGAATACACAAAAGAACACACACACACACACACACACACACACACAACTTAAAACTCATCAGTAAGAAAACAAAAAAACTGATTAAAAAATAGGCCAAAGACCTTCACACCTCACCAAAGAAGATATAAAGATGACACATATGCCCATGAAAAGTTTACAGGATATTTGTTATTAGGAAAATGCAAATGAAAACAATGAGATACCTATATGCAATCATTAGAATGGCCAAAATCCAGAATACTGACAACACCAAATGCTGGAGAGGATGTGGAGCAACAGGAACTCTCATTCACTACTGGTGGAAAGGCAAAATGGTACAGCCACTTTGGAAGACAGTTTGGCAGTTTCATAGCAAACTAAACATACTCTCACCATATGATCTAGTAATTGGGCTTGTTAGTATTTACTCCAAAGAGTTGGAAACTTACATGCAACACATAGCCATGAATAGGATGTTTATAATAGCTTTATTCATTGCCACAACTTGGAAGCAACCAAGATGCCCCTCAGTAAGTGAATGAACAAGTAAACTGTGGTACCTCTAGACTATGGAATATTATTCAGGGTTAGAAAAGAAATGATCCATCAAACCATGGAAAAACATGGAGGAACCCTAAATGCATATTACGATGTCAAAGAAGCCAATCTGAAAAGGCTACATACCATATGATTCCAATTATACGATATTCTGGAAAAAAAAAAAAACAACTAGGAGATGGTAAATAAAGTTATTTTCAATGTTTACCAGGAGTTGGGGTGAGGAGAGATAAATAGATAGAGCTCAGAGGACTTTTAGGGCAGTGAAAATATTCTGTTTAGTATAGTAATGATGGATACATGTCATTATACATATGTCATAACCCACAGAATGTACACCACCAAGAATGAACCCTAATGTGAACTTTGGAATTGGATGATTACGATGTGTCCAAATAGTTTCATCAGTTGTAACGAGTGTACCTCTCTGGTGGGGGATATTGATAATGCGGGAGATTATGTATGTGTGGGAGCAGTGGTGGGAAATCTCTGTACTTTCTGTTCAGCTCTTATGTGAGCTTTAAACTGCTCTAAAATATAAAGTCTTTAAAAAAAATTTTTTTTTATTAAGGAGAAACATTCTCATTTGTTGTATCATGAGGAAAATAACTTGGGACTTTCTTGTTGTTTTGTTGCTGGTATCATTGTTGCTGATGTTGTTGTTTTTATTCTCCAAATTCTTTTAGTTTTGTATCTGAAAATGAAAAACAAAACAAAACAAACAAAAAATAATAAAAAGAAACCAGAAACAGGGATTTCTCATTGAAAAGCAACTTTAAAATTTTAGAATGTTAATGATTAGAGAAAGTTTGTATTTCTAAGAAATTGGAATAAAATGATAAAAAGAAACTATAACCAATTACAGACAAAAATAATTGCAACAAGATAATTAGTAGGGAATAAGAACGTAACTTACTTTTTATTTAGAATACAAGATGATTCTGCAGAAGTTCTCTCTTTCATGTAGTGCTAAAAGTGTCAAACTTATTTTGAAAGACCTAATTTTATTAAAATGTTTTATGCTAACTTGTTTTATAAAGGGCATTCTTGTAAAAACTGAAAGTGAAAACACTGTACTAATTAGTGTCCATTATGCATTCTGGTGCTCATTTGCCATACAGAAATTATTTTTAAAACTCAGATTTTTATTTTGTTTATATAGTCATTGCCATATATGATCATTTTCAAGAATACTTATCTTGAGGAGACATTGTTGAGTATCTGTAGAGTTTGTGTTACTGTGTCTACTGCTTTAAGGGTGAAACAATGATTTCCACCCCAGGGACATTGAGTCTAAACACCAGAAAGGAGTTTGTTTTTGTTTGTTTGCTTGCACTTAATTGTTTGTGAAAAAATACAGATAATGTTAAATGGAACATAGCATTCTGTGATAAATTATGTACTACAAGGGGCACTGGGAAATATTAATTCTCAAGACAAGACACTGAGAGAACTTTGGAAGGGTGGGAATTGAAAATAGACTGAAGGATGGGAGAAGAGAAATAATCTAACATTTATTGCCCACTGACTTGGTTCTCGTAATCACATTGGAAACTCATATCAATCCTTTTAGATTAATTGTTGTTATTTTGTAGAGGTGTATATACTGAGGCTCAGTGTAATAAATTGACCTGCCAAGGGAACCCAGTTCATAAAGGAGAGAGCCAGAGTTCAAATGTAGGCTCTTTGTAGCCAACATTGATATTTTTCTCCATATATATATGTTTGTATATATGTGTGTGTGTATATCTATATACACATATATAGATAGATATAGATAGATACAGATATAAGATTTATTAGTTGTGTATAACACCCAGTGCTCATCACATCACCTGCCCTCCTTAATACCCATTACCCAACTATCTCATCCCCCTATCCCCCTCCCTTCCATGACCCTCAGGTTGTTTCCTGGATTCCAGAGTCTCTCGTGGTTTCTCTCCCTCTTTGATTTCTTCCCATTCAGTTTTCCCTCCCTTCACCTATGGTCCATTTTAATGCAGGTGTAACTGAAGAGCTTGGAATCCTGTCCAAGATTCAGAAGTTAAGATGAGAAGGGTCGGAAACCCAAAGGAACCCTAAGCATGAGCATTATTGCTTAAGAATTCATGTTATTAAGTGCAACATTTGGTCAGGGCAGGTTAGGACTGATGGATAAATTCTTCACCCTTTCTTTACTCAGACATACTTTTCATATGATTTTTCAGAAGGTTTGGAGAGATTGAGAAAACAAAAGCCCTAGAACAAATGGCCACCTCCATAATATACCTGACCCCCTTAGTACCATGTCCTGGTATCACAGTCTTTTTTTTTTTTTTTTTTTTTAATATTTCATTTATTTATTTAACAGACAGAGATCTACAAGTAGGCAGAGAGGCAGAGAGAGAGCGAGAGGAGGAAGCGGGCTCCCCGCTGAGCAGAGAGCCCGATGCGGGACTCGATCCCAGGAGCCTGGGATGCTGACCCAAGCCAAAGGCAGAGGCTTTAACCCACTGAGCCACCTAGGCGCCCCCTGGTGTCACAGTCTTAAATAAACTAGTCAGATATAGCCTTTGCTCAGGCTCTCCTTTCAATGATAATAAAATAGAATAAAAACTCCATCTATCTCTTAGACAGCTATTCCACCCAGGTATTATACTCTTTGTAGTTATCTGGAGAATGTATGAATGCTCACAGTGAATGAATAATTTTTCTTGCACAATACATTTGGTTTCATCGTCAGTATATGAAGTTGCAGTCTATCTCCCTTTAAATTCCATCAGTTAGTTCCACTTAACCTTTTTGTGAGCATGCAGTATAATTTTAATATTTCTATTATGTGATAGAGATAGCTTCAAACTCTTGTTTTATTACACTTAATCATCCATCATTTCAACTGATATAAGTTGAAAATATTCTTTTGGAAATAATATAAAATGTTCTAATGTTACCCAGTGTGGCAGATAAAGAATTTCTCTTCAGGGAACTAACAATATGGGGAATGAGTAATATAAACAGAGACATGATTTTAGAGAATATTAATGGACAGAGAAAAAAAAAGAGGAAGAGAAAGGGAAAAAAAGAAGAAAGATAAAGGGAATGAAAAATATGTGTGAACCATTTGCTTTTGTGGAGTATCATTAATAAGCATTTTGGGTGCCATTTAAGTTTTATATGTGAAGTCCCATTAGTGAAGGTTGCCGTTAAAATACTGTTGGTTTTGGAGAACGATGCAGGGAGTTCTCTAATACAAATATTGAGGGACAGAGCCAAGAAGAGCTTTCTACTTTCAAAAACACTTGGAATAAAATCCATGTTAGACACAGAGTACAAAATAAGGACTCTCTGTTTATTCCTAATGGTTTTTGTTAAAGGTTTTTTTTTTTTATTGCTACTTTTTAATAGCATATACATGCCTATGCCAAGAATACCTCTGAAAGGTTAAACATGCAAATAAGGGATATTTAAGAAACAGTTACCTATGAATAGGACAACTGGGAAACTAGAAGAAAATAAAATTTTCATACACTCTTAGGTATGTATCCCTGAAAATAACAAGTAAATGAGTTTCTGGAATAGTATTTATCTTTCATTGGTTTAGAGATAAATGATGGCTTTTCTTTAGAACACTTATTTTTTGAATGAGTTTGTTTACTTTCCTAGCTGCTAGGTCTTTGAAACTATATTCCTATTACTATGTCAAGTGACTTGATATGTTAGTGACAGCAAATAACTTGATCTACTTTCCATTTCAGAACAGCAAGGAACATCTTCACATTCAAGGCTAAATTAAAACAATGTGTGTTTGAGTGCTGTTGTTACTTTCTCATGTCCTTTTTGCCCGCAGATCTTTAAATGATTAAGAAAAATACAAAATTTTAGAAACAACTTTAAAAAATGATTCCACAGCTGTCTGGTCTTTATAATCTTGTTTGGAATGTCTCCTAATTATTGCTAACATTCATTGTATAAGTTTTGAAACCCTCCTCTATAGAAACTAATTAATCTTCTATCTACAAAAATAATCCATTAAGGTATTATTTCTTTTTAAAATCTCTTTGGTTTAGTCAAGATCCCTGAAAATTTACCCTGCCAAATAACTTTTCACTCACCCAATTAAAACTTGAGGCTGACTGTCCTGTAATCCAGACTCCTATATTTTGCATAACCTTTTGACATGCAGCAAAGCAGAGGAACAGGAGTCCTCTAGAAGTCCCTCAACCTCCTCAGGAGAAATGAGACAGGTCTTTTCCAGAGCAGTTCTCACCACGAGACCCTTTCCACATAAGAAATGAACTAGAGTTTGAGTCTCTGAGTAAATATGTTGTTGCAGTTTCTGGTATCTCAGTCACTCTCTTAGCAAACAGGATCAGTAGACTGAATCTACATAACATGCACATCTACAAATCCATCACTCAGTTTATAATTCTTTTTATTTTTAATCTTTTTTTTTAGAGATTTTATATATTTGACAGAGAAAAATCACAAGTAGGCAGAGAAACAGGCAGAAGGGAAAGGAGAAGCAGGCTCCCCGCTGAGCAGAGAGCCTGATGCAGGGCTCCATCCCAAGACCCCAAGACCATGACCCAAGCTGAAGGTAGAGGCCCAATCCACCGAGCCAACCAGGCACCACTCAGTTTATAATTCTTACTATGGATTTAAATCGCAGCCTACCTTGATGGAACTAAACAATATAGGCAATGATGTTTAAAGTTTATCATTTTCTAGTTTTTTTTTTCATCATTACAAAGTTACATTATTTGAAAATAGAGACTCCACATTTCTTATCTTTATCTCCTTGAAACTTTATGAAAAAAGTAAGCTCTTAATTAAAATTAAAAAGTTTAGAGTTAATATTTCAGCAGTTGTCTAGAATTTTTGATGTATTGAGCTGTCTTAAATCTTGTCAGTAAGACTTAGGGTCAGGTTTGTTCATGCACATAGGGCAACATTTGATCAAACAATTTAAGTTCTGTCAGTGATTTTTGATTAAAATATAACCTAAAATTCCTAGGGCACCTGGGTGCCTCAGTTGGTTAAATGTCCAACTCTTGATCTCAGGGTTATGAGTTCAAGCCCCATGTTGGGCTTCATGTTGGGTGTGGAGCCTACTTAGGAAAAAATACACACACACACACACACACACACACGTACACATATACATATATGTATGTATATATATATAAACTAAAAATCCTACCATAAAATTATGCTCTGACAAGAAGCTAATTAACAAGTAACATTTTTTAGATGACTATAGAAAGAATACTTCAGTAGTCTAATTAGTGTTCTCTCTCTTCATATATTTTGGAATAAATTATTATAGGATTATTGAGTCCAAGTACATTTAACATGAATCTTCTGTGTAGTAGGAATACCACATTTTATTACATATAGTAAAGTCTTCTCCAAAACGTTTACTAATAAAATCCTTCTATAAACATGTTAACAGATATTTTAGCTAGTGTATTTTTGTGCATTGATATTTAGGCAGCACTTTAAAGAAAATTATCATACTTAAAAATAAAGTTTCAAGATACATATGTTGATGTAAAGCAAAATAAATAATCTTTTCTTTTTTTAAGATTTTATTTATTTGTTTGACAGAGAGATCACAAGTAGGCAGAGAGGCAGGCAGAGAGAGAGGGGGAAACAGTCTCCCCACTGAGCAGAGAGCCCAGCCCTGGGATCATGACCTGAGCCGAAGGCAGAGGCTTAACCCACTGAGCCACCCAGGCTTGATGATTTTTCTTAATTCTGTAAGTTGTTTTCCTGAGTAAAAGACTGCTGGTATTTATGTAGATTAGCTAAATTTCAGTTCAGTAAATGCATATCACTCAAATACATTTTTAAATTGTCACTAAAAAATGTAAAGAAATAGAATTGAAAGGTGATGGGTATAAATGGCTGCATATAGTTCAGTGTATTTCTACATTAGAAATATGATAGATATTTCAATTCTCTAGCTGAAATATATTTTTTTCATTAATTTTTCATGTGACATCTTGATCAAATCCTGTTAATAAAGACAATTTACTTTTGTGTTTGTATGTACACACACACACATAATTCCTTTAACCCTTTATTTCAGTAACAAAAAAGATTAAAAAGTTAAAAAGAGTAACTACTTTAAATTAGTCACCTTTATTCAAATTATAGAGAGTGTTAGAAATGTATGCTTCTGTGGATTTTCAAATCTTTCATATTAAATACACCATAACACAAAAGTGTTATGTGGGCTTTTTTTAGTATAAGAAATTATTTAAGAATACATTTATCTTGATGAGCACTGAGTGATATATGAAATTGTTGAAATACTATATTGTACACCTGAACTAACACTGTATGTTAGCTAGACTGGAATTAAAGAAATACTTGTAAATTAGATAATTTCTAATATATCATTTGCAACTATCATTTAAAATCTAAACTAAATATACAATGATCTAGGAAAACAACTTTATAGTTTCTTTGGTAAAATTTGGTGTTTGATATTTTGTGGATATATGCAAACTTTTGGGCTTTATATATCATTATGAAATTTTGTTGCAGTCAATAATAGAGCAAAACAGAAAGCACATGTGTCCATGAATGATTTTAACATGTATGTATATGCAAGACAAGTAATTCCTAAATAAGAATTAGAATCTGATGAACCGAGTGCATTAAAATAGCAGAAAACTTTACTGAAATGTTATTAAATTATAATTTCTTTATGTCTGATATTTTTTAATGCCATTTGTTAATTAGGAATAATACATTATACATTATATATACAAATAATACATTAACTAATAAATACATTAATTCTGAATTAATACTATCATCTAGTTCCAAATTTTTGGAACTAAGTAATAGTATTTTAAAGACTAAAGTTTAAGGCACATTGAGGCAATGTAAAAATTTTAATCATTATAATTTGGCAATAGTAAATTATATTTCTAATTGGAATTGCTCCTGTTTAGTGAGGCTAGCTAAATTCAAAGTTTTTGTGTTCTCTGTGCCTGCTATAACAGATAGACATAATCAATGTAAGCTGTAATGCACTCTGACAAGGGTGGTCTGATTAGAGTGACTCTACTCATTTGTATTTATTAGAACCAGTGCTATCCATAGAGGAAATGAATGGAAAACTCATCGAGCTCAATCAACATCCTGCTAGTGTTTGTATATACTGGAATCAAATAAATAGGTAATAATATATTATTATTTTATGTATCTATTGGGGATAATTATTTTATGTACTTATTTTATGTATCTATTGGGGATTGATCATATGTTATATTCTTTGTAAAGATTCTGATTTATTAAGAAATGTCAACAACAAATCTGTTTCTGCTAAAAATCATGGCTTAGCATCTGCCACAGTAATTTCCAAAGCTGGAGCAAGTAGTCTTTACCTTAAGATTTTTTGAGCCATTTTATTTTTACGTATTTTAGGAACTCTGAGATTCAAAAATATATATACTACCTTTACCATCATTTAGTGCCTTATCATGTATTGTGGAAAACTGAGACTACACTCTTCATTGATATAAGCTACTACTTTTATCTTGTCTTGTGTACAATTTACAAAGCTTAATTCTAACCCTATGCTTATATTTGTTATTGATAGAATAAACTTGTGCAATATATAAATAGTCATTTTAGTGGAAGACGATCAAATTATTTAGTGATGTGTAGATAAAAGCAATGTTTACATGAACGTTCTTTATAATCAGTTATATTTGCATATGTAGTTATAATATTTTTATATTCAAATAATTGATTGCATCTTTATTCATGGTATACACAGAAGAATTATCTTTTAAAATAGATATCAGGTTTTTAATATTTTGGTTTAATATTTTATATTTCTATAAATAGGATATTTAGTAGGAAATTATAAGTCTGTATTGCTACCTAATGAAGGATGGTGGGTTGTAACAGTATGTATTTCTGTGTAAAACTGTAAAACTTAACAACTTAAAACTTAGCAGTTTAAAATAACAATTTTATTTTGCTCATGATGCTGTAGGTCAGAAGATTGGAAAGCACTTAGCTGTTAGTTTCTGCTTGGGATCTCCCATAAAGTTAAAACCAAATCTTAATGGAAGCTGGGTTCATCTGTAGGCTCAGCAGGGCTCTGTCTCCAGGATGGATCATTTACATGGCCAGCAGTTGATATTGGCTGTCAGCCTTCAGCTAATCTAGGGCCCTTCATGAGTGCCTACATGAGGTCCCACCATATGTCTTGGACTTCCTTAAAGCATGATGGCTTTTTGATAGTGAAGCTTCCTATAGGGCAGCCTAGGGCTCTAGCAAATTTTCCAGTGGACAAAGTGAAAGCTCCATTACCCCCCCCCCTTTTTTTTTTAAGTCAAGCCTCTGAAGTTACATACTGCAGTTTCCAAGTACTCTAATGATTTCAGAAGTCGCACGTTCACCTAGTCGTGACAAGGATGTATAGATCACACGACTCAATGAGAAAAATCAGAGGCTTAGTGCCTATTCTATTTTTAATTGTTACATGGTCAGGAATATCTAAAAATAAGAGTTTGCAGAATTTAAAATTGGAGTGGAGTGACTGGGATTTGAGTGTATGTACTCATCTTTAAATATAGAATGAAGTCTACACATCATTCTTTAGAAAGGAATGGCATTAGTAGTGGCAGTGATGTCACTATGACTTTCATCATAAAAATAGGTGTAAATGTTTTTTAAAAATCAGTTAGTTCTAACTGGATTTTACATGACATTTGGAAATACCAATATATTTGGACCTGAAGTTATCCAAAATAGCAAAAGGCAGTGTGGTAATTAAACAAGTTTACTAAAATTAAAGATCAGTTTTTTTCCTTGGAACTTCAACCATCAAAGAAAAAAAAATGTGAAAGAGAGTCGTAAGATAAAAAAGGTGAATCAACATAGGGTAAAATAGCTAGGTAGAAAGAAGAAAGAAGAAAGTCCCATACTGAGCCAGCCCACTTCTTTGGGAGGGTAAGATAAGAGAAACATCACTGTTACTTTTGGGGAAATCTCAAGAAGAACTTTGCATAAAGGTATAAATGATTCTTAATTTGTTGTATCGCTCTCAGGAAAGATTATAAAATCTATTTAATAGATTTTAATATTTTTAAAATATATTTATATTTAATATTTTTACTGATTTCTCTCAAAGTTCTAATCCTTTGAACTACAAGTTTTATAGAAATAAGGAAAAGCCCTTATATACATATAAAACAAACTTCCTATTGGTTTGTGATCTCAACTACATGCTATTAATCTGAGTGTTTGAGAACTATAGCTATTACAGTCAATATCAAAGCTCATTATCAATAAATTTGGAAAAATATCTTATACTATTGCTAAATATGTCTCTGTTATAATGAGTTCTCTATTATATTGAACTATTATATTGAACTACATTATAATGAACTATATTATAATATTAGGCAAATGCATACGTTCCTCAAGAAGAAACCTCATCATTTATTTTCTTCTACTTAAAACCCTCTCTCCTTGAGAAAATTCTCATCTCCCTTAAAAAACTTTATAAAACTTCCATGCTTTCACCCCATCCAGCATTACATTACAGTTTACAGAAAATTTCTACGATTGTGCTTTTTTCTGGTTTTTGACCAAGTTCCATCTGGTGCTTTCTCTTGTGTTCTTTCTCTGAATAACTGTTATTTGCTGCTGAGGTCATTAATAACCCTTTATACCATTCTTAAACTTTTTTTTATTCTTTAAGATAAGGAGAAGTGCCACTTTAAATTGTTCCCATGACAACTTATTCAAGCGCTATGGTAACACTGTGATTTCCTAAACCTTACTAGCTATGTTAAAAGAAGAAAACTCCAAATTAGTATCAGAGCTCTGACACATACCATTAGTACAATGCAACTAGTCATTTAGATTTTTTTTAATTTGTTTACTTTTTATTATCTTTATAAGGTCATAATTTAGAAAAGTACTTCGGATGGTGTCATAGTCAATATTCTAAGTCCTTGATTGTGCTCATCTAAGTAAATAATATACCTCTGAACTCTTTCCCTTTATACTGATTACTGATATATACTTTACTTACATAATTCCATACTCTCCAAACCCTTGTTTCCCTTACAACCTCTATTACATTCCATATTGCCATATACATAAATATATGTCATCTCCTTTGGTGAAGGCAATGGTATTTCCTTATTCATCATTGTACATCTTATTCACCAGAGTACTTGTCAAAAATGGCTTATCTAATGCCTGTACTTGTCTCTCAATGAATACTTGGGCTGATTCAAATTGGATTGAATATGGGTCAGTCATCGAGAATTCATCAAGGAGAGCATCGATTTCATCCAGAGCAAGTTAAGTTATTGAGTCACAGATTCATCCAGCTTGTCTTCAAAATGCAATGACGATAAGAAGATGATGTATTTCTTTTTATTGAGATAATGACATTTTTATGGAAATGCAGATATTTGGTCTTGGTCTAGTTATTTTATAGTCAAGCGGGTTTTTATGCAAGAGAATGTATAGAGCTTTTAATCTCAGTCAATTTTTTATTGCCTTCATCTTCTGCTGTTTGATAACTTTCACATTATAGAATCCTTTGCCCTGTGATAAAATCTCCAGTTGCCGTTACTAGTTACACACAGCTCAGAGCAGCAGAATGATAGACCTACAGAAGGGTCAACTATATGTCAAGTCTTTCAGCAAGAAGCTCTGAAATGAAATATTCTTGTCCAGAAGAATGAACTTCCAGGAAAGGCAATGGCTTAGAACAGCTTGTAAACATTATTCTACATATGAAGTTTATTCTTCAGAATATAAATGTTACTCATTAGTGGAAATCTTCATTTTATGTAACATCAAATTCTATCTGTAAATATGCCAATGTTATTAAAAATTAATATTCCACAATAATGTGCTACCTTTCAATTTTAGTAAATGCTTAAAGCAGTATTGTAAAAGAATTTCATTTTGTTCACCTAACTCCCAATGGTCCATTCACTGGTTACCATACTATCATCAGGGGGTTTCATCAATACTTCTTAGCAAATGAATTGTATTATTTAT
Organism: Mustela erminea; assembly: GCF_009829155.1. NCBI lineage: Eukaryota > Metazoa > Chordata > Mammalia > Carnivora > Mustelidae > Mustela > Mustela erminea. The sequence continues at coordinate 42,504,308 of NC_045628.1, read as the reverse complement.
TTGTTTTTCATCCTGTATTTCTAGATCAAGACAGAAAAATAATAGTTGAGTTAGATATATCTCTTCTTTTGCAAATGAGTATTCCCATTTGAAGTCAAGTCTGGTAGTTTAACCAACTATATTATTTATTTGTGATGTCACTATACTATATTAATATTCTTTATGTATTATAAAGTAGCAAATACTTAAATTACCACGTGGTGTGCATATAACTCAATATAAAAGGAACTAATTTTAAAAAAAACAACTTAATTTTGACAGGAATTTGAAAAAGCTTTTTAAAGTGCTTTACCAAGTACACTGTAAATTTCCTTTTTAAAAGTTTTTGGCAATTGGGGCATCTGGGTTGTTCAGTTGGTTAAGCAACTAACTCTTGATTTTGGCTCAGGTTATGATCTCAGGGTAGTAAGATGTGTCTAGCCATCAGGCTTCTCACTCAATAGGGAGTCTTCTTGAGATTATCTCCCTCCTCCTTTGTCCCTCCCCCTGCTCATGCTCTCAAATAAATAATCAAACCTTTTATTTCTTAAGTTTTAATCAATTATGAATTTTGGTCATTAACTAGTTGTATACAGTCGTGCATTCTTCTTAGCTACTTTTCTGTAATAACTGGAAAATATATAAATTTAATTTTGGACATCTGTTTTTGATATTTTATTATTTTGTTTATTTAAATGTATTTTTAAATTTATGCATAATAGAAAAATTAGGAAGGAAATGAAACTGTGAGGATAGTTATTCTAGGTAAGAAAACTGTGGCACTGAATAGACAGAAGGAGCTATCAAATCACAGGACTAAATTCAAATTTGACTTTAAAAATTATTTATTTATTTTGAAAAGGAGAGAAAGAGAGAGAGTAGGGGGAGGGGTAGAGGGAGAGGATGGGAAGACGGAGAGAATCTCATGCAGACTCCCCTCTGAACATGGAGCCCTATGCAGGGCTTGATATCACAACCCTGATATCATGACCTCAGCTGAAATCAAAATTCAGATGCTTAACCAATTGACCCTCCCAAGTGCTCCTGGAATTTGACTTTTTAACAAGAGACTAGAAAGTGATAATGTAGTTGGAATTGAGGAAGGTGATACTGATATGGTAAGTAGAATGACAGATTTGATCCTTTCTTGAATAACTATTTCTCAAAGGTAATACTAGCCAGTGGGAGCTCTGTAGCAATATTTGGACAACTAGAAGTCTAACATTCACTTGAGTGACCTGGCATAAATCTATTTACCAGTTTCCATTAGCATAATAATATCTAGTGTTGTGGAGATTTAATGTGGGTGAAGTGTAAGGGAAGAGTCTATGTAGAAATCTATGAAATCTGCTTCCAGAAATTAAGTGATTCATTTGTAATGTTATAATGGATATTGTATAGGAAATTCTCTTCAAATACTTGATTATCTCTCTCTTTTGATAGTCTGGGAATGATGAGAGATAAAAAAGCTGAATTATTTGGAAAGTGATATTGACCTTCCAAATCTAGGTATGTCATTAATCATATAGCTTTAAAAGTGTGCTTATAGAAATAGTCCTTAAGGAGCTAAGTAGTAGTGTCTAAATTTAAATGAAACAGGGCAGGAAGTAAAATGAGGATATGTTATATGCACACAAAAGAGATGAGTAAGTGCAAGAGAAGCAGAAAAAGCATTTAGTAAAATCTAACACCCTTTCAAAATAACTCTTACCAAAATAGATATGGAAGAAATTTACCTCAATATAATGAAGGCCCTATGTGAAAGGCCACAGCATACTTTATGTTCAGTGGTGAAAAAAAAAATTTTCTTTTTCCCCTAGATCAAGTACAAGGCAGGAATTCTCCCTCTCACCACTTCTATCTAGCATATTACTGGAAGTCCTAGCCAGAAGAATTAGGCAAGAAAAAGAAATAAAAATCATCCAAGTTAGAAAGAAAGAAGTAAAATTATCTTTTTCTACAGATGACAAAATCTTATGTATAAAAAACCTGAAGGGGCGCCTGGGTGGCTCAGTGGGTTAAGCCACTGCCTTCGGCTCAGGTCATGATCTCAGGGTCCTGGGATGGAGTCCCTCATGGGGCTCTCTGCTCAACAGGGAGCCTGCTTCCCTCCCTCTTTCTCCCTGCCTCTCTGCCTACTTGTTATCTCTCTCTGTAAAATAAATAAATAAAATCTTTAAAAACAAAACAATACAAAACACCTGAAGGCTCCATTTAAAAACAGTTAGAACAAATAAACAGATGCAGTAAAGTTTTGAGGTACAAAATCAACATACAAATATCAATTGTGTTTCTACACACTAACAATGACTTCTCTGAGAAGAAATTAGGCAAACCATTCCATTCAGAGTAGCCCCCAAAATGTTAAAAATAGATAAAATAGATTGAAATTAACCAAAGAGGTAATTGATGTGCACTGAAAACTATAAACCACTAATGAAAGGAATTAAAGGCACAAATAAATGGAGGGACAGTCCATGTTCATGGATTGGAAGAACTAATATTGCTAAAATGTTAATAGTACTAAAAACAATCTAAAAATTCAGTTCAGTCTTTATAAAAACCCACGTGACACTTTCACAGATAGAAATAAAGAATCCTAAAATTCTTAATGAACCACAAAAGAAATCTTGACAAAGAACAAAGCTGGAGACATTATATTTTCTAATTTCAAAATATATTACAAAGCTACAGTAAGTAAAATAGTATGGTACTGACATAAAAACATATAGACCAGTGGAACAAAAGAGAAAGCTCAGAAATAAACCCACATATAGATGGTCAATTGATCTTTTAAAAAAAAAGATACAAAGAATACATATGGGGAAATGATAATCTATTCAACAAACAATGTTGGGACAACTGGATATCCACATGCAGAAGAATGAAATTGGACCCTTTACTTAGAGTATGCACAAAAATAAACTCAAAATAGATTAATTCTTAATGACATTGGTTTTAACAAAGATTTTTTAGCTATTAACACAAAATCACAAGCAACAAATCCAAAAATAGGCAAATGGGACTATATCAAATTAAAAATCTTCTACACAACAAAAGAATGAATCAACAAAGTTAAAAGCCTACCTACAGAAAGGTCGGAAAGATGTATAAAATATATCTGATAAGAGGTTAATATCCAAAATATATGAGGTACTTCTACAACTTAATAGCAAAAAACAAAACAAAATAAAAAACAAATGAAAATATGGACAAAGGAACTGAAAAGATATTTTTCCAAATAAGGCGTGCAAATGGCTAACAGATAAATGAAAATATATTCAACATTATAATCTTGAAGGAAATACACATCAAAACCACAATGACTTATCACATCATATAGCTATTATTAAAAATAAAATAATAAGTGTCAGCAAGGAAGTGGAGAAATTGGAATCCTTGGACAATGTTGGTCTAAATGCAAATTGGTGCAGCTGCTATAGGAAACATTACAGAAGTTCCTCAATGAACTGAAATTAGAACTACAATGTGATCCAATAATCCTCCTTCTGAGTGTATGTCCACAAGAATTAAAATCAGGATCTCTAAGAGCTATGTGCAGTCCCATGCTCATTGTAACATTATTCACAATAGCCAAGATATGGAAACAACCTGAATGTCCAGAAGAGAGGAATAAAGAAAATGTGATATATACACACAATGGAATATTCAGCAATCTTAAAACGGAAGAAAATAACTGCAAAAACAACAACATGGGTGAACCTGGAACACGTTATGTTGAGTGAGATACTCCGGGTACAGAAGGATAACGACTGCATGATTCCACTTTTATGAGTTATCTAATATAGTCAGACTCATTGAACCAGAGTCCAATGGTGGTTGCCAGGTGCTAGGGAGCAGAGAAAAAAGGGGGTTGATGTTCAAAAGGTATAAATTTCTGTTAAGTCAGATGAATAAGATCTATCTATAGTGTAAACCTTGTTTTTGTCCTTAATGGTACTGTACTGTAACATTTAAAATTTTAGGAGGCTAGATCTCAAATAAGTGTTCTTACCACAATAAAAGAACTAAATGCAAAGAAAAAAAATACAATAAAAATGGAAATAAAAAAGAAGAAAAAAAGAAAAGAGCTGAATATGAGAGAATATATGTTCATTAAATTAGAGAGATTATATATGGTTAAGCCAATGTTCCTCTGAGTGGAGAAGATCTGTGATTGCATCCACAGTTGTGTTTATTTGGAGTCATGTATCTAATAAGGAGTCCCTTGGTTTCTCCTGATTTGGCTTCTGTCCTTGTGCAATGTGAGCTTTTCAGGTTGAAAGGGAATCTAACGTGTAATTAATGATGACAATTTGGCTATATATATCATTTTTCCTGTTGAAACTCCACTAAAGTGAAAATAAAGTTGAAAGCATTTCGTACACAAGGAACAATGGGAAAATAAAACAGAGGCAACAAGTAATTGCAAGAAATTTTGGATGACCGAAGACAGAAGCAATAATGTAAATGACTTACAGGCAGCCCAAGTGACTGAAGGGAACCAGTTAGCCTCCTCTAGCCACAAAAGGCTTAAAACTTGCAGCAAAATGTCTTGCTGAAGGTTCCAATGACTTGTGAAGCTCTATATGACGACGAGTAGAACAGATCAGTCCCTTTTCTTGTAGCGGACCACAGCAGCTGAGAGACTGACCTGCAGACTTAAGACAGTTGGAGTCACAAAGGAAAGAACTCAAATATGCAGTGGTATTTGGTGGTCTCTTGACATAAGAACCTTCCTCACTTTATCACCTTACCTGGAAAGTACCTGGGTTTTTTTCTCTGGGAGCAGACTTTCAATCAGACATTTAGTTCTGACTTTTGAATATGAAGTCAGTTAAATGACAGCAAATATCACTAGTATTTTGGCAAGTTCTCCAACAAGAAAGGGACGAAAGAAGTACATCAGATAAGAAACATTACAGGAGAAGAGGCACTGCTGGGAGGAAGAATGTTGCCTGTTGCATGTTGTAGCTCAATATTGTGCAGTATTTATAGAGTCGTCATAATAGAAACATAAAAAATGATTTACTTAAAATTGGAATGCAATCGTTCAGGAAATCCAGGGACAAATAAATGAGAACTTGAAACAGTGATGATCCTCATTTACCAGAAGATTATGGCAGTAAGTAAGGTTTAAAATTTCTAAATTAAAAGAAAAAAAAGAAATAGAAGTATGTTATTTAGAAATATAGAAGCAGGGCCCTCAAGAAGCCAGTAGAAAGTTTTTGTCCTAGCAGGGAGACTAAAAGGAGGATGCTTGTTAGTAATGTAATGTCCATTGATAACTTTTTAACTCATTAAGTTATAGATTCATCAAGTTATGTTCATTCATCCTATTGATGAAAATGTAGACTTATTTATTCTAATACAAAGTTCAATTAATTAAGTTACTTAAAATATGACTAGCATTATAGTTTAAAATATGAAGGATAAATTGTTGTTGATGTTTACCCATAACAATGATATTACCAAAGTCACAAAAGCTGTAACCATTCTCATATATTTCTTGAGCATGGCAGATAATGCTAAACACACTCTAGACTTTGCCTTTTTGTGGTTTTGGGGAAGGGAGGAGGAGAAAAGGGGAGGAGAGTAATTTAATAGATATGTACCCTTTGTCAAAATAGAGTGGTTCATCTTGTTTTGGAAAGGATCATTAGTATTATTATTAACAGTTTTAAGAGACCTTTCCAAAAGTATTCTTTTTAGTTGATGAGCTGTCATGGTGGTATAATAAAGATTAAAAAGTCACAAACTGAAGGCAAAAACCTTTTACCACTTGAATAAAATGTCAAAGATTAGAGAGGCTTTTAACCTCCTATGGGTCCCTGCTACAGTTTAGGTTTTATTTTTAATATTCTCTTGGTTATCTCTATCTCAGCATTCTCGTGGGTAGAAAAACTAAGGAGAAAAAAGTTCTTAAAGAAAATAATTGTGCTTTTTTGTTCTAAGCATAAGAAACAGTTAGGCATACTAGTGATTCCTCTGAGCAAACTAGAACCCATTAATTAATTCCACGAAATGTCTCATACTTAACCTGAGTACTTACCACTCCCTCATTAGTCATGTTGAAATGGGTGTCTGTGGAGGATAGGCATAATACCTTTAGAAAAGCAGTGTTTATCTATAGGAACTGACCAGAGACAAAATAATAGCCTTTCAGGGATCAAGGGAATCCCAGTTTTCCTCAAGTTCAATTTAAAAGAAGATCCTCATTTTCCTATATAATGTCATTGCCATGAAAATGCATCCAGCCCCTCTCGGGAACTTTCTCAGGATGGGTGCTGACTACTTTAGGCAGCTTCAAAGTAGCTTTATTAGTTAGAAATTCCAGAGAGAGTCAATTATCATATGGTTTCACTTATTTGTGGAGCATAACAAATAGCATGGAGGACATGGGGACTTAGAGTGGAGAAGGGAGTTGGGGGAAATTGGAAGGGGAGGTGAACCATGAGAGACTATGGACTCTGAAAAACAATCTGAGGGTTTTGAAGGGACGGGGGGTGGGAGGTTGGGGTACCAGGTGGTGGGTATTATAGAGGGCACGGATTGCATGGAGCACGGGGTGTGGTGCAAAAATAATGAATACTGTTATGCTGGAAATAAAAAAAAAAAAAAAAGAAAGAAAGAACTATGCTGGCACCTTGATCATGAACCTCTAGCCTCCAGAACCATGAGAAAATAAATGTCTATTGTTCAAAAAAAAAAAAAAAAAAAACTAAGGAGAGGAGTCTCCTTATTGATTATGCCTTCTCTTCTTACTTTTGTCTCTTATAAAATATAGATTAAGTGGATTCCATTATTCCAATGACAGTCTCCCAAAAATCTGAAGAGTGTTTGTTTGGCCCCTTTTAAATATTCAAGGTTAACTCTACCCTGTTCTTTCAATCATTCTGTGTGTGTGAAATAAATTTTTAAGATTGCATAATATACTACCTGCATTCCACAGAAAGAATTCTAGTTTATCAATATTCATTTCAGATGTAGTGCCCAAAATGAATAATTTTATTTCAACTAACTTCAGGATCACCACAGAGTGTGCTAGGGATGTTCCAAGCTTTCATCCCTTAGTGCATCTGTATTTTAACTATCAGATGCTATTATTTTGTTGGATATTTAGCAAAACTATTCTCTAGAATTTTTAATAAAGAATTTATACTTGATTTCAAATTTAAAACTTTTATTTCTACACCATAATATTGCATTGTATTATTCTAGCTTTTGTTTTACATGATTTCATCCAAAAGTGTTGAACTTTTTGAAAAGGATTGGCATTTATCTCCATTGATAGGTACTTTCTCTCCCTGACCCCAAATGCTTTGGGAATATGAAAACTGTATGATAATGGTAGGCTTGATTTGCTTCAGTTTTTTGTTGTGGTAGCATTGGATGTTGCTTTTTGATGCTCTCTCTTATGCTACATATTGAGCTCCCAGTTAATGGTGCCATACTCACCTATGTATTCCCAGGTATTTATCCACTAAAAATTTTTTTTACTGAATAAATGAAGGTATATTTAAATAAATGAATGAAATTATAGAGCAAACTATACACCAAACTCTATTAATCATTTATAAATAGTTTTAATTTAATTCCTTTTCTACTTTAGTTAAACATTACTTTTCTTATTGTGCACATCAAATAAATACGATTTTTATTAAATAGCTTGGTTAACCCTTTAGCTGTCCAATAGTACATTCAGTTAAGCATAAATACATATTTAATGATATTGACTCAAATGATACGTTAAAACTGATATTTTGGTTAGAACCATTAGCAAATCCATGATGTGAAGTAGGAAGAGGAAGCAGGTCTAATAATAACAAATGTCTCATATACAATATATGTATATCCTTTCTTCTGTTTTTCATTAGGAAAAAAATAAATAAATACTGAAAAGTTTGAATTTAACCTTCAGAATCACTTGTCCCTCATGAATCATGCTAAATTTCTAGACAATGGTGAAGTCAGAACAGCCAATGTCAACTTGCCAAGGGACAATTTCACATTCTTTTATTATAAATAGAACTCAAAGTGTTTAGTAATGCAGCTGTTACCTTATGAGAGCCTTTAAAGTTGGTGAACTGATTTATTTTTTATTTTTTATGGTGTTAAACTATAGTTTGACGTTAATGCAACTTTGAATGAAAAGGAGAATAAGTTTTAACAGAAAATTCATTTAATTTGTATCCACTTACATATTTTAATGATCTTTTAAATATAATATACTAATACTTTCAATAGTTAAAATTACTTTTAGTAATGTTATTTTAATCAAATTAAGTCTTTGATAACCTCATTGAGCCAAACAATCAGTATTGTTCTAATAAAAATAAGACTAGAGTCAAGGAAACATGGAATAAACTGACCAGCTCCATTTATACATTTAATCAAGATTTATGTAAATTGTTTCCATAAATATTTATTCAATATAGTAAATCCCAATGGAATTCATGGATTTAATAATAGGGTTTTAATCATTAATGTATAAACCTAAAAATCATATTTCACACTGAATTTTTTTACTAAGACTCAAATTTCATTTGCACACGTGTGGAAAATTGGCTAACTGGAAACTGAGTCTTACATACTATATAAGTTTTGTATTGTTGCCATAGTAGATTTATGCATACTTTGTGATATAAAACAAATTTATTACCATATAGTTCTATAGGTTAGAATCCCCTACATGTCTCACTGTGCTAAAAATCAAGATATTGTGCAGCTGCAGTTCTTCAGGAGGCTCTAGAGGGAATTTCCTTACCTTTTCCAGCTTGGTTTGTGACCCCTTTCCTCCAGCAGGGTAGCTTCTCTCTTTCCGTGCCCTGGTCTGCACATCTCTTTTTTTTTTTTATCACAGCTGGGAAAAGTTCTCCTCTTTTATAATGATTTATGAAATAATGATTTATGTCATGAGGTTGGGTCCACTCTAATAATCCAGCATTATCTCTCCCCACTTCAAAGTCCTTAATCTTAAACCCATCTACAAAATATATATGTTTGCCATGTAAGGTAACATACTTACAGGTTCCTAGGATTCAGGCATAGCTATCTTTGGAAGGTTCACTATTCTTCTTACCTCACATAACATCCAACATATTTTATTCTTTTTTTTAATTTCTTTTTTTTTCTGTTCTTTTATAGAGCAATACTCATGACCAAAAAAGTGTGTATTTTCTTAAAATTTATTTTAATAAATATATTTTCTTAAAATTTACCTTAAGTGAATGATATAACCTTAAAGTTTAGGTATGTGAGGAAATGCCTAGAAAACAAACATAGGGGAAAAAAAAAGAGTTTTATTTCAGGAGAAATTTTGCATATTTGGTGGTTATCAGTGACTTCAGATAAAATCCCTCCAGGCTATCATGGAGGAGTAATAATTGAAAAAAAGAGAAAGCAATAAAAGAGATAGAAATTAATATTCTGAGAACCTGCTATAAAGTAAACATTAAACTGGAAACTATATAATTCAGAGGACATAGGTATTGATTTATTCCTTCACATTGGTAATATTCTCTTTGATTTTTTTGATGCTGATGCCCTGTGTCTACCAATACAAGCTTCTAGAGATGCATGTAAATAAGTCAAATTTCCTGCTTTGAGAACATCCATAATAATGGGAGGTACTGAAAAGTTAATACATGTTTGCCAAAGAATGTAAGTGTTGTAACCTAAGTATGCATAATTTGCTCTCTGACAAATGAGTGCAAGCAGTTATTATCCTTGGGTAACAGAGAGGATAGAAATTAGAAATATTGCTCAAGGCTATGTGCTGTTGTTAGAAATTTGTAAACTTCTTTCCAGGAAAGGAATAGATCTTGTTAAGATTTGTTTCCCCATGGCCTGTCACGGTGCTAAACACGCAGTAGATGTTCAGCATAGGTTTGTTATTAAATGAGATTATGGTTCGGATTGTAGAGAAGAAACTAACGTTAATTGGTTATTTTCCAAATGCTAACACATCTCACACATTGCTGAAACCAGTAATCGTATATGGAAAAGAAGAGGACACCCATTATTTTAAGGAAGATTTATAAGCTCAGAAATTAAGTGACTTACCCCACCAAAAAATGTGCATCTATTAATTAAAAGACAGATTCAGAAGTTTTATAATTGTTTGGCAAGTTAAACTATATCTGATCCCAAAAATTGTGTTGTGTCTGTTTTGTTGGAGTATAATAATTTTTAAAGCATGTTCCTTTCTGGTAACTTAAAATGTTTAGCTTTCTCAGAATTGCATACATTTCTTCTCTCCATGGAAAGGATACGTCCCTGGTGGAAAATCAATTCTAAATTTAAAATTGATACTTTATATTCAGCTTATTATCACCAACTGAGAGAAATTTATCCAGCATTTCTCTCTTCAGTTTGCATGAAACAAATATTTTTATTTAAACAAATATAAAATTAAATTCCTATCAAAATCCCTGAAGATTTTGATTTCCATTCCTTAGAGTACACTTTCTTAAAATTGATAAATTCTGAGGGATATTGACATACTTACCTCAGTGATTCTTTGAAATCAATTTTTGTGGCATTTTGTCATGAAATAAATTATGAAGAATTGTCTAGGATGAATAAAAACAACAAGAAGTAAAGTGTGAAAAATCCCAGGACTGTGAGAAATAGCACATTATAAGAATTGGATAGTAATGAACTTCAGGGGATAGAAGATATAACGGAATGATGCCAATTGATGAATACTTACTGGCTTCTACCATATATGTAATTTTTAAAGTTAAACATATTCTAGTATTTTTAGTAAAAACAACTAAATAATTAATTCTAGTATGAAGCTATGTCATGGTAAACATGAGATAATACCCACTAATTATGTCTCTCTTCACAGAGACCTTTATTCCACATAATATTAACCTTCATAGCAGGGTCTATAAAGCCAGAGTAACAGCTTGGTAATATAAATTTTCTAAAATATAAATTCACTGATTACACTCTCCAAGCATATATGCTTGCATATATAATGTATTTCAACATAGATATTTTAAAGAAAAAGATTATTTTAATTAAAAAGATAAAAAAATAAATCTGCAGTATCATAGCTAAGAACACTATAATTTGTTACTATAATTCTGTATGTATCTGCTTCTCTATTTCAGTTCTCACTCTGATTTTAATGCATAACACCTTAGGTGCTTTCTGCTTTCTCTTTTATTACATTAGTCACGCCTCAATCAATTTGATGTTACCAAAATTAACATTCAGACAGCTGAGTTTTCTGAACACATTCTTTTTGTTGTGAATAATTTCTGTTTTTATATGATTCAAAATTATTGCCTTTGTTATAAAATTTTATAATCTAATTTTCTGTAATTGTGTGATTCATGCTTTCCTTTGGAGGAAAATCATTGATTTCTATACTAAAAAAAAAAAAAAAATTGCTTCAATAGTTAGGTATATTTCCCAGCTGCATCATCATTACTTTGGGTTTATAAAATAAAAACAGTGACTTTTTATTTTTAATTGATTTCAAATAGCCAAAGTATCTTTTTGATTTTTAGGAAAAATAATGCTTAGTGCATTTCTTTCTGTGTTTAGGTATTGAATTAATTCTTTGTTCCTTGCTATTAAAGTTATTTCTAAGTTTGCTTAATAATCTTAAAGTTTAAATGTTTTTCCTCAATGATGCATACATTGGGCAATTGTGTTGTAAAATTGTTGTTGGTTTTATTGTCTTTTACATTTCTGGTAGAAATATATTATCATTTTTAAAATCATGTTAGAGGAATATAACGTATACTATAAGAACCATGAAAAAATTCTCTCTCTTTACTTACCTTCATTCTTCTGTGAATGAATAATCATGTACCAAAACTATATTATAATGAGCTTTAACTGATTCTCTTCCATTAGTTTAGGGAACTATGGAAAATAACTGTTTGCAAACCTTTGTATTATAGTTAGGAGAAAACTTATCAGACATTCTCTTATGGAAGCATAATGAACATGGTGGGAAAAACTATACTTAGGTTTCAAGATCACTGTACCACAAACTAACTATGTGACTTTTTGTGCCTGTATTTCATAAATGAAATTAAAAATGAGATGTACATGGAACTTAATAAGTAATACATGAATATTGTTTTCATCTTTTCATAACAATATCAGTAACTTAGATGGCCTATTTCCTCACTAGTTAATATTATAGGAGGAGAATCAAATTTTACCAATTTTATGTTATTACCTCCTGAAGATCAGGCAATGTGCTGAGATTTTTCATTTTTCACATTCTCATTAAAAGGTGAAGAATTCCAAGTCTACCTAATCTCAGGGTCATGAGTTCAAGTCCCACCTTGGGCATAGAGCCCACTAAACAAGAAATTTAAAGAAATAAATAACAATAAGGATTGACACAGTATGTCAAAATATGGTACATACTATGAAGCAAAACAAAGTTGGTTAAATTGATGATAAGTGATAATGGGGGCATAGTGGATGTTATTTTATCTCTGAGGATATAGAAACTTGAAGTCAGGGATCCACTGGGGTACTTGGGGAAATCCTTCCAGATAGACATAACATCACATTCAAATGCCTTTAGGCATGACATGCTTAGAATTCCAAAAGAGAAACAAGAAGGGTTTTGTACTTTTTTTTTTTTAAAGATTTTATTTATTTATTTGACAGAGAAGGACACAGCAAGAGAGGAACACAAGTGGGGCGGGGGTGGGAGAGGGAGAAGCAGACTTCCAGCCAAGCGGGAGCCTGATGGGGGGCCTCAATCCCAGGACCTTAGGATTATAACCTGAGCCAAAGGCAGATGCTTAACAACTAAAACACCTAGGTACCCAGGACTTTATAGTTTAAACAATCAGTGAGGTGAGTAATAGAGAGGAGGAGTTGATCAGATATGTGGCTAGGTCTGGATCATCTATCTGGCACCTTGTAGGCCAGGTCAAGAATTTTGAAATTTGTTCTGAATAAAGTGGGAAATTATAAGATGATTTTAAGCAGAGAAGTTGGAAAAGTTATATTCCAAGAACATCTATCTATCTATCTATCTATCTATCTATCTATCTATCTTTTACTGTTTCCCTTAATTGCATGTTTTAAATTATTATAGTACACTTATTAAATTGGGAAATTAACATCATTACAGTATTATTAACTATTCACACATATTATTGAAATTTTACCAATTGTCCCAACACTGTCCTAACTCAGGACTTCACAGTGCTCACAGATCCTTAGTCTCCTTCATTGTGGGACAGTCCCTCCATTTTGTCTTTCACAGCCTTGACACATTTAAAGTACTGGCTGATTTTTTTCATAGAATAACCTCTGATACAGATCTACATAGTATATCCTGAGGTTTGAGTGAATTTGTGAAATTTTGGAAGGACTGTATGAGAAGTGATGCTTCGTTCTTCTCAGGGTATCATATCAGCAAGTACATAATGTTAATATTACCTACCACTTTTTACTGATAATATTAGCATTTTGTTGGGTTGGTACCTCCCAAGATTCTCTGCTGCAAATTTCTAGAGTCCATGGCTAATTAATCACTATCTTATGGGGAAGTAGTTTGAGGCTATGTACATATTATATTTATCATTATACATTTTACCCACCCAATTTAACATCCCTCAGTTATTCATGCCTGTAACAATTATAACTGGAGTAGTTGTCAAATTGTGATATTCTATGTCCACCATTCTTTCCACATTCATTAGTTTGATTCACTTGATTAGTTTGATTCATTTGCTTTATTATTTGTATCAGTATATAATCATGGATATTTACTTTATTCTCTGCATTATAATCCTGTAGCAATGTTGTTTATTTTATTGTTCAGAATCGCTCTTATTTGGTCATTGAATGATTCTTCTTAGTGACTCCTGTGTAATGTTGGGGTTAATGTACAGCATGAAATCAGCCATAATACCTGGCTTGCTAAAATGTAACACAGAGGCCATCATGGGCTAGGGAAGGTTTCAGAGAAGGGCGTGGGCCTTTGGAATGTAGAGGTCTGAATGAACACTCTGCCCTTGGGATGCCCAGGGGAGTTGCCTTCCCCAAAGCTTTCTCAGCCCAAACAGCCACCCTGTGATCTAAAAGATGTATGCATTGTCCCTTAGGCTATGTTTAGCAGAACTCACAGAACATGCAGATTAGCATATCATATCTTTTCTGGAAACAGATCTTCCTAGTTTCAGTAAAACCCCTCCTCATACATCACGTGCTTAAGAAATAGTGATAAGGATTTCTGATTATCCTGAAGGACCAATAAAAGCAGGGACAAAGAGTCTTTGTCTCTGAGCATTGACCTCCTTGCCTTCTCTCGTTCACAGCAAAGTTTGGAGTAATCTTTCATCCATCCATACAGGGATTGCTGGCCATTCTTGGCACTATAATCTTTTGATATGCTCCTATCATGTTTATATATTTATTTATTTGTTTGCTTATTTATTTTTTAAGATTTTATTTATTTATTTTTCAAAGAGAGAGAGTGAGAGAGCGCACAAGCTGGGGGAACAGCAGGCAGAGGGAGAAGCAAACTCCCTCTGAGCCAGGAGCCGGATATGGGAATTAATCCCAGGACCCTGGAATCATATCCCAAGTGGACGGCTGCTGCTTAACTGACTGAGCCACCCAGGGATCCCTGCTCCTATCATTTTTTTAAAGCCATTCCTTACTTTCTGGTCAAGATATTCCAGGCTTATCTAGATAGGACTTTGCTGGCCACAGACCCAGAAGTTATCCAAGAAGCTATTTTTTTTTTTTTTTTAATTGGGACATAGTATTTAGAAACCAATATCTGAGTGCTAAGATGCCATTTTTTTGTAAGGCGCCTTAATGGACAGGGGTAGAAAATACATGCACAAACAGACATGCACAAATTTGCTTCCATTTCTGTATCTACTTAAGAAAGACTGGTGTAACTGATGTGTTGTCTGTGGGCACAAGAGTGAAATGAAATGATGTTAAAATAACCAGGGGCTAGGTAACACATAGTTTTATGCACCATATCAAATCTAGATTTTAAGAGTAATGGGAAGCCATTGAGGATGGTAAAGCAAGTGAAACAATGTGATTCATATCAACAAAAGATGAATCTACCTATGAGGAGAGGATTAGAGTCAGAATCCACTGGGATGTGAGATTTAAAATAAGTAAAGTCCAAAAAAGAATAAATGAGATTTAAAAAACAGTAGGATTGGGATGTAGAGGAGTTGAGGCACCACATTTTTTCCACGTAACACAATATATACCCATAACCAATGATTAGTTACTGATGTAACTGTAAACTTGTCATTGTTGTTTGACTTGATCAGTTGAAATTGTCATAGAATATTGTGTTAAATATAGTAACAGTTAATTGTGTGACTTATAGCAGATTATTTTTTTTTAATCAATATTATATTATCTAGAAACCATTTCTCTTTTGGTTATTTTTAACGTTAGTATTCTCTGGTTCTTTTTCTCTTTTCTTTTGGTAAATATTTAATCTGAAATTAAATGTGTTTCTATCAAGAGAACAATCATAGGGCACCTGGGTGGCTCAGTGGGTTAAGCCACTGCCTTCAGCTCAGGTCATGATCTTAGGGTCCTGGGATCCAGTCCCGCAGCTCTCTGTTCAGCAGGGGGCCCACTTCCTTCTCTCTCTGCCTGCCTCTCTGCCTACTTGTGATCTCTCTCTCTGTCAAATAAATAAATAAATAAAATCTTTAAAAAAAAAAAAAAAAGAGAACAATCATAAAGAAAATCCCCAATAGGCATAAACTAGGCACATTTCCATCTTGGAATGTTGCATTTGCTGTTGTGTTTGTTTAACAAGATTCTCAGTTATCCACCCAACTCGTCCTCACCTTTTCTTCTTATCTGCTTAATGGTGTGTCCCCAGAAAGGCGCTTCCTATCCACCTCATTAAAAACTATCTTGTCCATATCACGGTCGCCAAACTGTGGAAAGAACCAAGATGCCCTTCAACGGACGAATGGATAAGGAAGATGTGGTCCATATACACTATGGACCATATACACTATGGTCCATATACACCCATCAGAAAGGGTGAATACCCAACTTTTGTAGCAACATGGACGGGACTGGAAGAGATTATGCTGAGTGAAATAAGTCAAGCAGAGAGAGTCAATTATCATATGGTTTCACTTATTTGTGGAGCATAAATACTAGCATGGAGGACATGGGGAGTTAGAGAGGAGAAGGGAGTTGGGGGAAATTGGAAGGGGAGGTGAACCTTGAGAGACTATGAACTCTAAAAAACAATCTGAGAGGTTTGAATTGGCGGGGGCGGGGGTGGGAGGTTGGGGTACCAGGTGGTGGGTATTATAGAGGGCACGGATTGCATGGAGCACTGGGTGTGGTGAAAAAATAATGAATACTGTTATGCCGGAAAGAAAAAAAAAAAAAACTATCTTGTCATTAAATAAGTTATATTTGCTAATTTGTTTATTTTTATTATTTATTTATTTAATTTTTTTTGGCCATACTACATTGCAAGTAAACTCTATGAAGACAATTTTTTCTCAATCTCCAGAATCTACACAGGTACCTCATATATATGCTGGGTGAATTTAAAAAAAATATATATATTTTGTTAAAGAAAAAAGAACAACATCTTGCTCAGAAATGCCATACATACGTGATAAAAATTTTTGGCATTCTTAGGGCATTGTGAGAATGTGCTCATTTATTTTACTGCCCTTAGTGGTTTAGTTTTTATAACGTTAAGCAATAAGAGTATAATTTTTAACCACTTTTGCTGGAATGCACCAATACCAGATGAAATAACTAACTGTACTAAATGGAATTCTATTTTGAGGGAAATATTTTTCTTGAGATATTTGACAGACTTGACCTTTGACAATCAGCAGCATAGTGCCTCAAATAAATGATGATTATGTTTGACTTATTATCACATTTTAAAATCTCTGTTATGCCTTTTCACTACAAATTTTCAACGTCTTAGGGAAAACGAAGAGGTTTGAGCTCCAAAAATTATGATTAACATAATACCTTTCAAATCCTGGGTCACCTACACAGACTTCCTCAAAGTTTAGCTCTGCTAATTAACTCCAACTTATTTTACATACAATCCCACAACCCTTTCACATGGTGGAAATAAAAATATTAATCTGTTAAAGGCCA